>NW_028134821.1:0-94281 GCF_964662115.1 Mustela nivalis | reverse complement strand
CTCTTTCAAATAACTAAAGAAATCCTAAAAAAAAAAAAAAAAGAATTACTAGGTGTGAAATATATCCAAGGTATGGGAAGGAAAATGATTTCACCTGATTAGACGAGCAAGTGGTTGAAGCCTGAATTAATGTGCTATAAAAAGAGTAAAGACCTAGGAAATATATGGGGGAAAAATCCCTAGAAAAACAGCAATAATAACTGGCTGGTCTTTATTGATCCAGATCCTGCCGTAGGCAAAGAAGAGCTGGCTTTAGCCAGAGGATGATCTCCGTTTGTCTTCATGATCTGGCATTTCCTGCAAGCCAGGCATGGGGCTCTGCACTAGAGCTGCAAATGCTGGGGGACCCTCACTGTCCCTTTTCTCTTCTCAGGTGGACAACAGGCATGTCCATGGTGCAGTGTGACAGGTTTTACCACAGGGAGATGAAAGACTGCCAAGGGTAGGTTGGATCTGGGAAAAGCCATTAGGAGCAGATTTTCAGGGGAGGTAATAGACAAGGGCAAAGCGAAGAATGAGGATGAGTGTGTCAAGTTTCAAAGTGCCAGGAGGCAGCACAGTGCATTCGGAAACTACAGCAAGTTTATGACAACTGACACCTGATCTGGCAGCATCACATGGGGATGGAGGCTGAGCCTCGGGGTTAACACTGGGGGTGAGATGGTTTGTATACTATGCCGAGTAGGTGACGTAATACACTGTGGGGGCACAGGGAGCTACCGGAGGATTTCAAATATCAGAATCGTAACCATAATAGAGTATTTAATTGCATCCTAGCTTTCATCAAGGGTAAGATGCACTATAGTTTATGTTCGACTTGAGAGAGAAATGCTGTCAGTTAAAGTAAGATATGTCATCAAGTGCAAGGTGAGTGCCACCTTAAGAGATATTAGAATGGGGGGAGGAGGACAAATCTTAGAACAAGTAAATTGTGGTACTAGAATAATTAAGAAAGTTCGAACACTTGGATCAACTAAAAAAGTGATTATTGCTTACCATGTGCCCCAAAATATATTAAGTCTTAGAACAAGAGACGTTCTCATCTTGATGCCCCGCAGCTGTTCGACCCAAGGTACAGAGGGCAGTAGCCAACGACCAGCAGGCCCCAAGTGCCATGTGCAGACTCTAAGAGCAACTGCCTTTGAGAGAGGAAACGCTTGAGAGTGGGCATTCTGAGGAAGAGCATTATTAGCTGGGAAAGTAGGAAAATTGACACAGAATCAGAATTGATGCCCCTACGTGACAGAGTTGGTGAAATTTCCCTTCTCAGAGATCTTGAGGCTCCTCAGAAATGTATTCTTCATTTTGGACGAAACATTCAGGATAAATATGATCTGTTTGAGTTCCTGGTTCTCTCATCAGGACTGTTTCTTAGGCTTCACTGGCACAAGAAAAGGGTTTTGATAGTCCAGGGTATATCCTGATAAAAGTAAAGCACGGTATTTGAAATCTAACCACTCAGAAGAGAACAACAATGCAGAGAAAGCTAACTAATTTAAAATAAACTTCCGTTAATTTTGATTGTTATAAACTTAAAATTGATTAATTTCCATATACAGAGTTTAAAATGTTCACAATTTACATTAAATATATATTCTGTGTATACCTTGGAAAAATTATACTGAAAATTGAAATTTAAATGATGTTGTATATAGCTGCAAGAAGCCGCCTGTCCCATTTCATCTTACTATATAAGTTGTGTCAGGTAATTTATAAAATCCCTACTGCATAACAAATCGATTTTTTGTTGGAATGGGTAGTAATGTTTGTTCTTATTTCTAAATAAGAGTTGGTCTATGAGTGCATCTATAACTTATTTTTCCTAAGTGGCTTCATGGTCTTGAACTGAGAAAGCTCAGAACATTAAACATCAAAATAATATAATTTGAAATAATTAGACATCAAGGAAATGCAATTTAAATGACACTGAGATATCACTACACACTTATCAGAATGGCTAAAATAAAATATAATGACATGACCAAAAGAAAAAAATATACCATTTGATGATACACAATGGCAAGTTGTACCATAACTTAACCATCTCAGACTAGTGTAGTGTTAAATTTGTTTTTCTCAGCAATATTTTGGGTCACTTACCACTTTTCAAGGATTTAAAGTACTATCATTTTACTTAAAACTGTGAAATTTGGTCAGTGTTAAATTTCAATTTATGTTAAAACATTCTGTAAACTGTGTTAAACTTTGACATTTCTTCCCTCTGTTCAGTGAATATCACTATATCATATTTTGAAAAATACACTAATTTTCATTTTGAAAAATATCCCTTTTTCCTCTTATGATAATTATTGATATGAATTAATAGTAGAATTTGATATGGTTCCATATGACCATAAATACTTTATTGTATTTTATCAAATTTAATAATGAATATAATGTACTTCTTTGGACAATTTTTAAAGACCAGTCTACTCTTAAAAAAAAACAAATGGAGACGCACTTCTTCAGTTCACACAAATTTCATTTTATTATATATAACCTCAGATAAATTTCAACAAATCATAATTTATTAAAATTATGTCTACTTAAAAATCTCATAGAAGAGTAAAACCATCAAAAATAAAAATAAACACACACAACACACACACATCACCCATGTATTGGCAAATCACAATTGCTGTAAGAATTCATTAGACATTCCACAGTTAAGGGCTTAAAATTTCCATCGGTGACAAAAAGATTTGTATCCAAATGGACTGATTTTCCAGAATCCAAGAAAAAGTCTCCTAGGGTTTATTTAAAGATAAATATTTGAACAAATACTTCTTAAATTTAGGAAATTCAGAACATACGATTAAAGAATATTTGCAGTGCAGACTATATTCAATCCGTCCTTCAAAATGTGCCTTTGAGTACATAATTCTGTTTTCTCTATCTAAATTGAGCTGTCCTCCAAGGAAGTTTTCTAAAATGTGTGTCTCTGTGTGATAAATGTTCTAAGACCTAACATGCTTCATTGTATTTTTACTGTGCTCTCAAATTTAATCAATAATTTGGCTTGATGTATAATATCTAGTTTCAAATATCTTTTCCATCTATACAAACACCCAGCAGTCTCCTTTATATGCTACTACTATTGAGAATTCTGCTGTCAGTATTATTCTTGTACATTTTAGGTGATCTGTTCTTCTCTTGGGCATCATTTATGCTCTTCGCTGTTTTTGATATTCTTAAAACTCACCATAATATATATGAGTGTTTTTTTTTTAAGATTTTATTTATTTATTTGACAGATAGAAATCACAAGTAGTTGGAGAGGCAGGCAGAGAAAGAGAGAGGAGGAAGCAGGCTCCCCACCAAGCAGAGAGCCCCGTGTGGAACTGGATCCCAGGACCCTGAGATCATGACCTGAGCCGAAGGCAACGGCTTAACCCACTGAGCCACCTAGGTGCCCTATATGAGTGGTTTTTGGTGTGTGTGGTTTTTGTTTTGTTTTGTTTCTGATTTCTCATGTTTGGCATCATTTTAAGTCTGGTATCTTTTATCTTTCTTTAATTCTCCAAAATTTATCTCAGTACTTATTTAAATATTATCTTTATTTTTTTTCTCTTCTGCTGCATTTGGGCAGAAGTCATTAATTTGTTTGTTTGTTTGTTTTTCCCAACTCACTTATTCATTTTACAGCTATATTCATCTTAGTCTCCATTTATTGTATTCTTTATTTCAACAATTTTCACTTAATTTATATTCACAGTATAGTATCTTTCTTTTCTTTGTATATGTATATCATTATTTTATCATATACTTTTAAGCTATTTTTTAAAATATTTTATTTACATATTTGACAGTGAGAAATCACAAGTAGGTAGAGAGGCGGGCAGAGAGAGAGGAAGGGAAGCAGGCTACCTGCTGAGCAGAAAGCCTGATGTGGGGCTTGATCCCAGGACCCTGAGATCATGACTTGAACTGAAGGCAGCGGCTTAACCCACTGAGCCACCCAGGTGCCCCTGTTAAGCTATTTTTTTTAAAGTACATTCTTTTTTTTTTTTAAGATTTTATTTATTTATTTATTTGACAGAGAAAGATCACAAGTAGACGGAGGGCAGGCAGAGAGAGAGAGAGAGAGAGAGAGAGAAGCAGACTCCCTGCTAAGCAAAGAGCCTGATGCAGGATTTGATCCCAGGACCCTGATATTATGACCTGAGCTGAAGGCAGTGGCTTAATCCACTGAGCTACCTAGGTGCCCCTGAGCTATTTTTTAAATTCCTGTTCCAATAACACTTGGATTGCCATATAAAGTTAACCACATCATCTTTTTTAGGTAAGTAATTGTACTTTTTATGTGCATAGCTATTTTGGTCCATGAGTTCAGCTCCTCTTAGGATCATCAAATCTCTGTAAAGTCTGGGTATTCTAAGATTTTCTAAGCAACAATAAAATACATTGAAACCTGGTAGCTTAATTGTAATAATGTTTTCTTTCTCAATCATTCACAATAGCATTACATTCTGAGTAATTGCAGCTATAGTCTTTGGAAAAACTTGAATTGTGATATCACTGTGATAATGTGAATTAGTCAGGGTTTTTCAGAGAATCGGGAAGAGAAAAAAAAAATGAAGATATTCTCCAGGGCCAACTCTAGAAGTGACTATTAAAACATCTGTCCAAATTCAATTGAACAAAACTCAGAAATGCCATCTCCAGTGAAATACAAAGAAGATTATATATAGTTCTGGGCACACACATCTCATTTGACCCAATGATGTACATCAATGAAAGACTGAAGGCCAATCACCACTCCATGGGAGAATTTAAAAATAAATTTACTAATGAGGCCAAGAATTCAGAATCACAAATACTTCAGATCTAATAATAACTGCCTTCACTTGATGTTATTCTATAAGATAAATCCTACAATCAAGTTTTAATTTTAAATTCTTACAATTTTAAATTCTTAAATCCTTATGAAGAAGCATCATTTGGAGGGAACAGTTTTCATAATTTAGCATCCATAAGCCTTTTTTTAAGATTTTATTTATTTATTGGACAGAGAGAGAGAGAGAGAGAGATTACAAGTAAGCAGAGAGGCAGGCAAGCAGGGAGGGAAGCAGGCTTCCTTTTGAGCAGAGCCCGATGTGGGGCTGGATCCCAGGACCCAGAGACCATGACATGAGATGAAGGCAGAGTCTTAACCTACCACCCAGGTGATGAGAGAGCCCCTCAGGTGCCCCTCATCCATCAGCCTTAATTGCTTGGAGGAAAATGTGTGGATGAATAATGCCTTAGGGAGCTAATCTCTCTAAAGAATTTTCAAGTCTTTACCCCTTCAAGGTTTTTGCACAGTTCTGATAGCCTCTAGACATCCAGCTGATTTCTACAGTGACAGGCCTGTTAAAAACTGTCCTCAAACCAGGAATAGAGCTTGAAACATACCAGTCAAGAGCAACTTTGAGTCTTTTAAGGAATTTATCATCATTTCTTTGTTTTTGGTTCATATCCGAAATAGTTCTACATTACACTTGCATAATTTCTCCAGAGCTGACTTTGAAGGAGGTATTCAGTTCCAGCTAGTTCCGTATTTTTGCAAGAACTATAATTCTATATAAAAAAAGAACATATTTTAGAGCGCCTGGGTGGCTCAGTGGGTTAAAATCTCTGCCTTCGGCTCAGGTTATGATTCCAGGTACCTGGGATTGAGTCCCACAGTGGGCTCTCTTCTCAGCAGGGAGCCTGCTTCCATTCCTCTCTCTCTGCCTGCCTCTCTGCCTTCCTGTGATCTCTGTCAAGGAAATAAATAAAATTAAAAAAAAACATATTTTATACCAGTTATTCATGTTTATTAACTAAGATATCACATTACAAATAATACAAACAGTTGCTCTTTATTAATACCTTCAACCAAGATCAAAAAAATATGTCATATTTTCTCCAAAAATTTTATATTATCTGATAGGTCAGATATATATAAAATTACATTTAAAGTTTTAAAATATCAGCAAATATTTTCATTTAAATGCAAACTTCAAAGAAAATCTACTTTTCCGAACACGACTTTTTATCCTACTTTTTTAAATTTTGTCAACAATGGATAAAATGTTTAGCGAGACTATAAAAGTTAGATCGAAAAAATGATTAATAGATGTAGGTTCAAAATATTATGTTCCATTAAAAATGATTTAGACTTTGATGAACATCTGTTTGGTAATATGTTGTATCCAGATACAGTAAATTAATGACATATATAAAATTATAGGGAAATGACACCTTCTGTTCCATTATGAGTAGAGCTTTTAAAATGCTATTTGTCACATCTTGTCATCTTCTTATTATGTAGCATTTAAAAAATGTATACTCTTTACTTTGAAGTCTTTTAGACATCTAAAATATGACATTCTATGGATTGTGTATGGATTCATTTATTGCCAGTTTGAACAAATACACATGCTTTGATTCAAAGGTAATAAATTCCTCTTATTTGGAAAAATGATGTTTATTTTTGTTCTCTCACCCTTAGCAGGTGGTTTCATTTTAGCACACTTCAGAGTTATAATTTCATGCCTATTAAAAACATTTATTATGATCTATATAGATGAATGAAACTTTTATTTTATTAAATTCTTTGCCAAAAAATCTGTTATTTTTAAAAATGTTTTTCCTTTGAAGGGTTATTTTAGAGCATTCAGAGAGGATTTACGAGTGTGGTATTATGCAATTTTTAAGTAGGTATGAAATGGTTATTTATATGATTGTTTCTTTAAGGCTTATGTATATTGTCCATTATATGCTATAAAATATTTTGAAAGTGGGGCGCCTGGGTGGCTCATAGGGTTAAAGCCTCTGCCTTCGGCTCAGGTCATGATCCCAGGGTCCTGGGATCGAGCCCCGCATCGGGCTCTCTCCTTGTTGGGGAGCCTGCTTCCTCCTCTCTCTCTCTCTGCCTGCCTCTCTGCCTACTTGTGATCTCTCTCTGTAGAATAAATAAAATCTTAAAAAAAAATATTTTGAAAGTAAATTTAAAATATGTTTTACATAGTTTATTTTTTGGAAAAAATATTGAAATGACTTATGAAATTCAGTATACTCTCAACATTAATTTTTTCTGAAATTTACCAATAGTCTACTGAACCTATTATATGGCAGATATTACTTCAGACTACACTGGTAAATGAAATACATGGCTTTGTAGAACTTTTCTTTTAAAGGGTGAGACAATTAAAAGCTATAAACCTTGATAAAAGTTGCATAGTGTATTCAAAAATGATGATTACAATGGGGAAAAATAAAAATTAGATCAGGGTGAGAAAAATCAAGGTTGCTAGGCAGGGGATGGGGAGGTAAGAATTTTAATAGGAAGATCAGGGTAGTTACAATGAAGCTGACAACTGAACAAACGTATGGAAAGGTGATGAATTTGCCCAGAACTATCAGCAATAAGATCACTCCAGGCAAAGGAATTGGCTATCTTGAAGGCCATAAGGTTGGATCATGCCTGGCATATCTGAGGAATAGCAAGGAGGCCACTGTGAGGGACTGAAGAGTAGCAGGGAAAGAGGTCACAGAGGTCACATGAGTGGCTAGATCATGTAAAAGATTAGAAGTCATTGTAAAACTCTGGCTTTTATATTTGGAAATTTACTGTGTGATAGAATTTCTGCTAATAACTAAGAGTTCAAATGTCCATAAAATTTCAAGGATTCTTTTTCCTGTAAGACAGAATAAAGAAAAAGAGTTCGTATTTCGCATGGTGTAACAAATGCTCGGAGATCCAAGTGTAGGAAGCTATGGGAGCACAGAAGAAGGCACTAAAACCACACCAATATATTTGATGACTGTGACTATATATAAAATAGTATTTTCTAGATTTTTTTATAGTCATGGAATCACACAGTATATACTATTCATTGCCGGGTTTTCTTTTCTCAGCATCATTACTTTGAGAATCTCCAATTGTAAATAGTTCATTTTGATGTTGAATAGTAATCTCTTTAATGAATAGATCATAATTTGTCTTTGCTCTATTGATGGACATTGATGAACATTTCCACTGTTTTCAATTCTTAAAATAAAGCTGCTACGAAATTCATATACAAACCCTTGTACGAACATAGCGTTTGTTTCTCTTGATTAAATGCCTAGAACTAAAATGGCTATTTGTGTAACTGCAACATATTTTGCATTTAAAAAATTTTCAAACTATTTTCCAAAGTGATGGTATCATGATATATGCCAACAACAGTTTAGATTTTTTGTTGCTTCTCAATCTAGCTCAGACGAAGTACAATTAGCCTTTATAATTTTAGCCATTTTAATAGATATGTAAGCATGTCTCATTATGATTTTAATTTGTATTTCTTTAATGTCTAAATGTTGAGAAATTTGTCATGTGCTTATAAGCCATCCATATCCTTTTGGTGACATATCTCCTTCACTTCCTGGGTCTTTATGCAAATAACATGTCATAAATGAGATATAACCACGCAACACAAAATAAAATTAACTTTCATCCCAGCATTCTCCAATGGCTTTTACCTTTCTTGTATTTCTTTGTAACACTTATCACCATAAACCATCAATGATTATTCTATTACTGGTTTATTTCCTTATTGGAGACAGAGAGAAAGAGAATTGGGAGGGGGCGCAGAGGAAGAAGAAAACACCCCACTGCCTAGACAGCCTGCTGGGGAGTTACATCCCAGGACCCTGAGATCATGAACCAAGCCAAAGGCAGTCACTCGATGGACTGAGCCACCGAGGTGCCCCTCTATTATTGGTTTATTTCACTATTATATTTCAAAAGAATGCAAGCTCTTTGTGGTCAGGTATTTTATATGTTTTATTAATTGAAGTAGTCTCAGAAAGGTAGCTGGCAGATTGTAAGGGATCATTAAACTGTACTTTGTTGTTATTATTTGGCTCCTTTACGGGCTTTACCTCTTACGCTAGAAGTCTATCCTTCAGATGTAAGCAATAAGAATAGAGCCCTGCTGCCTGTTCAAATGAGTAAAAAGCCTGTATTAAGTGGATATTTTAAAAGCTAAATGAATGGCTTAATAGTTGTATATAGGGGGAAAGGGAACATATTTTCCACGGTTTAGAAGTGGAGTTCTTTTATAGAGTTCTTGTACAAGCCTACACTATTGAACAATAACGGGCAGTTGTACATTACAATTATACAAAAACGTTGGTAATTTATATCCTTTTTTTGTAATTCATGACTGGATCATTTAATTCCTTAGGAGCATTATAGCATTTCAACTTTTCATGTTCAATAAACTTATTGGGGTTGCTACCTTTTTATTCAAAAGGAGAAACAGTCATGATTTCATCTAAAGAAAGTGTTATTGATTGTGTTGTTTTCTAGGAATGAGTCGCACATGCTAGTTTAAAAGTTTTGTTAAATTCCCAAGTGTGTCACCGATAAAAGCCTTTTGTAGATTAGTAACTTGATCAAAACAGAAAAGTTATGTAACACTCAATTGTTAAACTATCTTTGTTTCCATCTTTCATTGTAATAACACTCATCTTAACTCTATTTAAGACAAGTCATCGCCAGATGGCTTTCTGGCATTGAGTGCATGATATGAAATCTAGTATAACTAAAAGTTTTTGGTTTCAGTAGCCTATAAATCAATTTAGAAAAATATATGTATTTGAATATAAGGTAAAGTTTTAAATTATTTGGCAATAGTAAACTAAACTTTTTTTTGTAAATTTTTATTTTCTAAAATTTCATTGAGCTCTTTCGCAATAAGAAACAAGTTACAAAAAATTAAGGTTTATTTACCCCAATTCAAAATTATTAGGAATATAATCATAGAGGTTGAAGTATTTAAAATATGGAACCCCAAATATTTTATTAGGTAAATTCTTGAATGCTGAGCATTCACTGTTAAAATATACTACTACTATTGATAGACTGGTAGAAGCCTAAAATCAAATATTTATTAAATATTTATATCCATATCTTTTCATGGCGTGGTAATTCATTTCTCTAGCATTAAATAAGATTCCATTGTTTGCATGTACTACACTTTATTTGACCTTTAACCTATGGAAGGATATCTTGGTTGCTTCCAAGCTTTTGTCAGTAATGAATAAAACTACTATAGACATCTTTGTGGGTATAGATTTCATCTTCTTTGGATAAATACCAAGAACTGCTACTGCTGAATCATCTGGCAAGAATATGTTTAGTTTTGTAAGAAACTGCCAAGTTGCTTTCTATTCTTTATTCTCAATAGACATGGAAGAACATTCCTGTTGCTCCACATCCTCACCAACATTTCGTGTTCTGTTGTCAGTGTTCTGGATTCTGGGTATGTACTCGTGTCTCTATTTTTGTTTTAATTTGCATTTTCCTGATGACATATGATGTGAAGCATCTTTTTATATGCTTATTTGCCATCTGTAATATTTTCTTTTGTGAGGTATCTGCTAAGGTCTTTGGCTCATTTTTAATTAGGTTCTTCCCCCATTGTTGAGTTTTAAGGGGTCTTTGTGTCTTTTTGATTAACAGTCCTTTGCCAGATGTGTATTTTGCAAATTTTTTCTCATAGTCTGTGCTTTGCCTTTTCATTCTCTTGGCATTGTTTCACAGAGTAGACATTTTTAAATTCAGTGCTTGTGCTTTTGTAGCTAAAGTTATTTCCAAAACCAAGGTCATTTAAATTTTCTTCTATATTACCTTCTACATGTTTCATGTTTAGGTTTATAATCCAATCTGAGTTAATTTTTGTGAATAGTGTATGATATCTGCCTGGATTTTTTTATTTTATTATTTTATTTTATTTTTATTTTATATATTTACATTTAGCTTCACCATTACTCCAGAACCATTTGTTTAAAAGGTTGTATTTTGCTCTCTTGTATTGCTTTGCTTTTATATTAAATAATAAATATAATTGATAATATATATTCAGTTCCTTTAATCTAGTCTTTCTGAGGTATTACAATATCTTGCATACAATTATCATTATGGTAAACTTTTTTAAAAAGATTTTATTTATTTATTTGACAGAGAGAGATCAGAAATTGGCAGAGACACAGACAGAGAGAGAGATGAGGAGAAGCAGGCTCCCTGCTGAGCAGAGAGCCCAATATGGGACTCGATTCCAGGCCCCTGGGATCATGACCTGACCCAAAGGTATAGGCTTAACCCACTGAGCCACACAGGTGCCCCGTCGTTATGGTAAACTTTGAAGTCAGTCCTCAGTCTTTGTTCTCCTTCAACACTATGTTGACTATTGTGAGTCTTTGCCTCTCCATATAAACTTTAAAATAAGTTTGTTAATATTAAGCAAAATGAGACCTCAAGGATCTGAGAGAATGTCTAAGAAGTACTTGATACATCCCTTGGGTATGGTTTATTGAAGTGTCCACCTGTCTGAAAGCTGGGGAATCTAGATAAGGGAGGGAAAATTAGTTATGATAAAACATATCAACAAACATGAATAAATGTTGTAAAACTAATTGTCATGGCTCATATACAATATGACCAACAGAGGGACTATCAAAAGGAAAGCATCAGTTATGTTTATTGTGAAATTTTTTAATCAAAATAAAGCAATGAGAGGGGAAGACACAATGAGAAAATTACCATTTTTTAATCGGTAAACTTCTTACCAAATAGAATAGGTTTTATATTCTAAGTAGTATATTGAAAAGTATAATATTGGGGTGCCTGGGTGGCTCAGTGGTTTGGGCTGCTGCCTTTGGCTTGGGTCATGATCTCAGGGTCCTGGGATCGAGCCCTGAATCGGGCTCCCTGCTCCGCAGGAAGCCTGCTTCCCTCTCTCTCTCTCTCTGCCTGCCTTTCTGCCTACTTGTGATCTCTGTCTGTCAAATAAATAAATAAATATTTTTAAAAAAAGGTAAAGAAAAGTAAAACATTAAAAAATAAAATTTTATTTTAAAATAATTATGTAATTTTTTAAAAAGGTTAAAAATAGCAGAACCATTTTTCTTATAACTGGAAAATACATTGTATATATATATCTATCAAAAATACTTGTTGGGCGCCTGGGTGGCTCAGTGGGTTAAAGCCTCTGCCTTCGGCTCAGGTCATGATCCCAGAATCCTTGGATCAAGTCCCACATCGGGCTCTCACCTCAACAGGGAGCCTGCTTCCCCCCTCTCACTCTGCCTGACCCTGCCTACTTGTGATCTCTGTCAAAGAAATAAATAAAATCTTTTATAAAAAAATTAAAAAAAATAACTTTCATGTCTGGAATCAGGAGCATATGGAAAAAAATAATATCTGAGGACAATACTTCTGCCATGTTTTGTGCCTTGTTAATATTTTTAAACATTCAGGCAACTTTTAGCTTTATTGAAATACCTGCTAAGATACCAGCAGTGACTTTTGGAGCCCTATGACTATAAAAAGTAATTGCAAATATTCAAAATGTTTACTATGGTGTCACTATATAGGGCCACCACCAAGTATGTTTCACAAGTAAGCATATCTGTTACTCTTCCATAAGGCAAAAGGGCATGTTTTCAGGAGTTCCATCTGCTGTACCAGGAGGTGAATCAAGTAATGATTTTTGTCTATAAAATAATTCACTTTTCAATCTAACATTCCTCATTCCACATTATAATAATAAAAACTAGGAGGAGACTAAAACAAACAAACAACTACAACTATAACAACCAGCTTTTCCTTCAGTGGGAGGGTAAATAGAACCTTATGATTAGCCTGAAATTTATTTTTAAATATTTTTAAGATAAGCGTTTTTGTTAGAAAACCATATATTTTATATAGCTAAGATAATAACAGGCACAGTTTTATTAACTTCTAAAAAGTCTACTTATTTTTATTTATTTATTAACTCATCTCTTTATGAAGTAGAAAATGATCACACCTATTGTATCTACCCAAGTTTGTATGCTTTGGTTATTTTATGTTTGCTATTTCCTTGCTTAGTTTTTACAATAGTTGATACATAATAGTATCTTTAAGTGCATCTACGGTTTCACAGAATTTGTTTGAACTTCATAAAAATGTACCATACTTTTTGCACTGTCCTTGTTTTACTTTTCTATTAACTTTCCAAGATTTATTGACGTTAGAGGGTGTAGCTATCATTTATTTTTATTCCTCCATAATGCTATGTTTACAAATTTGTATTTATCTGTACTTTTAAAAATATCTTAATTATATACCATTTCTCATCTCGCGTAACACTCACCTTACTTCTACACTTATCAGATATTATGTAACTGAAAACCACAACTCAGCAACAAGATAGCTCCATTTTTCAAAATTAAATGGCTTACCAGAATTCTTTAATTCTATCCTTTATTTGTATTAGATGACCCTTTATTCTGGTATTTGGCATTGTTCATATGGAGGAAAGCTTATAAGTTGATATTCCATCAATAGAAGGATTTATTATGATTGATTAATTATTTTCATTTAGAATGCATAGAATATGGTTGATTTAATATTTCTTTCTTACTCTCTGCCTGGAACATAGCCACTAAAAAATTAAGTTAATTACCCAGACTTTAAACTGCATATTTATAGGATAACATACAGAACTCTTCTCAGATTGGAACACCTGGGTGGCTCAGTCAGTTAAACGCCTCAGCCTTTAGCTCAGGTCATGATCTTAGGGTCCTGGGACTCAGTTCTGCAACAGATTCCCTGCTTAGCCGGGAGTTTGCTTCTCCCTCACCCTGCTGCTCCCCCTGCTTGTGGTCTCTATCACTCTCTCTCTTACAAAAAAATAAAATTAAAAAAATAAATTCTTCTCAGATAGCTAATATAGAATATTGTCTTTGTATTCATCAAAGGGAAAGTGCCATATAATAATGAAATTCAGACTACTTCAAATTCATTTTTTTAACCAGTAAGAAAGTATTGGAAACAAGCCAAAAATGTTTTTAATGAATTAAAGAAGTAGATTGATTTTCAATATCTTAATGTTTCTAAAATTAATTCCAAGGTTTTTATACTAGATATCAGTGTAAATATTCATTATACAAGGATATTCTAAAAATAAACCTGAGAAAACTACTTAACATATATGATGACCAAAACAAGTTTGACAAAAGTCAGTTTGGGAAAAACTTACAACACCTACCACCTGAAACTCTTGTTCTATAATTTAATTATTTTAATTTACAAAAATACAAAAATAATATATCAGAGTAAGTATAATGATAGCTTTGAAGGTATGCTCTGGTTGTGCACTGTTTACTATTTAAAGGGGAATCAAATATGTGATGCTTATGGTGTGACTGTATTAAAATTCAACAAGTTCAGAAGCATACGAGGAATAGAATAAAGACAAAAGATGACCCTTACTTATCCTAAAGATAGACAATGGTATATATGTGCTAGTTGGGGAGAGAATCCAGTCCGTAGATGGAGGATGTGGTAGTGGAAAAAAAAAGACACAACGTTTTGGTTGAACGTTTAGCACTATATTTTACAAAGTGAAATTGTGTGTTAATAGCCTTGAATAAAATCCAAAAACTATTTTCAATTCATTGAAGATTATTTAGGAAAAACTTGAAAAATACAACTTGATAAGGATTCCAATAAAAGATTCATAAGCAATACAAGTTTCAGAATTTTTAGTATATTTAACCTAAAAAGCCATTTGATTTAAATTAAAGAGAATTCTATTTACCTGCCACTTAAATAAGAGGAAATTATTTGGTTTTGTAATAAGTTAATAAAATAAATTAACATATCTTGAGAAAACAGATATGCACACTAAGTTAAAAATAATAGTGCTTAAGCTGTTCAGCAAACATTTGTAAAATTCCTTGCCATCAGCTAGCTCTGGAGTTCTGCTAGGTGAGTAAGGCCATGTATGTTACTGCTCAGAGTACTGATGCAAAGCAATTGTCCCCTTCGCATCCATTTAGTGCCGTTTATATGTCATGCTATGTTGTTTAGAGATACATAGATGGCCCTACATGAAGGCCTTTTTTTGTGTGTATATGGGTGACTGTGATTTAACTTTCAAATCAGATGGCTCCTGATTTACAATGATTCAACTTATGAAATATATGGCAATGATGTGAAAGTGAAAGTGATTCAGTGAATCTGAACTTTGAACTTTGAATTTGGGTCTTTATAAAAAGGGCCAGTGACATGTGGTATGGTGCTGTCTTGTGATGTTGAGCAGGGGCAGTGAGCCACAGCTCTCAGTCAGCTAGAAGATTACAGGGGTGAACACTTGATATTCTTACAACCATTCTATATATAAACATTCTTCTTTTTTTTAGTGTAATATTTAATAAATTGCATGTGATACTTGATACTTTGTTATAAAATAGGTTTTGCTTAAGATGATTTTGCCCAAATGCAGGCAAATGTAAGTGTTCTGAGTATGTTTAAATAAGCTTAAGTAAGCTATGATATTTGATAGTTTAGGGGTATTAAATGCATTTTCAATTTTTTATGTGTGTCTCTGTACATAGCCCCCTTGTAAGCTGAGGAACATCTCTATATGTATATGTAGCCTTGGTATGGCTTACATATTATTGGCATGAAACATCTAGAACAGTACGTGTGCCATATAATTGTCTACAACATCAAACAAGTTTCTTGAAAACTTGTGCCAAAGGGGTTATGTCTTTAAGGATTCTTATTTCAGAAGGCTTCTCTCTCTCAAACGTAAGATTTTTCAGAAGGTAAGTGAAAATCTGACCAAACTAAACATTTTTCCATTTTCCCTAGTGAGCAAAGATAGCTAAAATCTATCTGCCATTTTCAACACTGTACTCAACGACTGTAATTCTAATTTAAGAACTGATTATTTATATCAAAACCACATGTTGGCCTAATCTTACACAATATTCATAAATCTCACTCAGAGCCTTGGACACTTTTATTTGTTGAGTCTATATGGTACTACGGACATTCATCTTTTTTGACCTCATAGCTTCATGTAAGTCTATACTTTTGAAAATACATGCATCATAGTTCCATTGTAAAATGTATGGGTTATAAAATGGGCTATGCTATCAAAATGGTAATAAGAACATACAAATGACCTGATGTAATGAACTGGACCAGATTGCCAGATATCACATTTCATACCAGAAAGATTCAGTGGTAAGTTTTAATATGGCCAGCTACACTTCGACTGAATTATAACTCATTTAACTTCTTTCTTTGTGTACAGTATTATACATTAGTCAGTATTAGAGTAAATAAGTACTTTGGACAGATGTAAATATGCTGTAATAAAAATGTTTTTCTTCTTTCTTTTAGTCCTTTTCACTTGTGAGACTAGCCACAAATACCATGCCTCCCCCAAAATAATTTGCAATCCAAATTTATCTCTAAATGAATTTATTGCACAGAAAAAATATATATATATATACACTTACAGTAGACATGTTCAAGAATAGTTACACAACAGCAGGGCCCTAAAGGTAAGCAGTATAGTTGTTTGTTTTGTTTTCTTTTTTCTTTAAAAAGAAAGAGGTTATGTGAAATATTGGAATTTTATTTCGAGGCCTAGTATTTCAAGACAGTTAACTACACTTACGGTGTCAACAGCCTCTTGTTGGCAGTATGATTTTATTGGCTCCATGGAATAACAGCAAGAATTTACTATTGCTTCTTTCTTTATGACACACACAGAAAAAAAAATTGACACATTTGCTCAAGACCAACCAGAATCATTTTAACCTATCAAAATGGATGGGAGGCCTTCACTGCCAAAGTCACTGCTGGGTTTTCACAATTCCTTGCAGACAATCTGCTACTCCCATTATGATAAAGGAGAGAAGAGTCATAATCAGGGAAGAAAGCTAGATTAATACTTGGAATTATCATTGAATTATTTAGCCTGCTATAGGATTATTATTATTACTGTCATTTGATAATTTTCTCTCATTTTATTAAACACAACTGTGAGTAATTACCCTACCTAATATTTCTCTATATTGGCTGACTAGCTAGCAAACATTCATGAAAATATCCATTAGCCACACATATAAAATCCTGCATTATGATGCTATTGAATCAGAACATACCACTACCTGATCCTGTAGCTCTTTGAGGATTTGCAAATCAATTAATTCTATGTTTATTGGATTTTCCCCCTACAATTAGAAAATTTATAATAGAGGCCATGAACATTATTAGTTTTACCATTTTAAACCAGCAATCACACTTTGATTTTTACAACAAAAGCAGAAATATAAACACACACATTTGGATCAGTTTTCTGTTAGTCTGTCTGGACTTCAAAATCCTATTCGTCATTGGGGTGCCTGGGTGGCTCAGTGGGTTGAGCCGCTGCCTTCGGCTCAGGTCATGATCTCAGGGTCCTGGGATCGAGTCCCGCATCAGGCTCTCTGCTCAGCAGGGAGCCTGCTTCCCTCTCTCTCTCTCTCTCTGCCTGCCTCTCCATCTACTTGTGATTTCTGTCAAATAAATAAATAAATAAAATCTTTAAAAAAAAAAATCCTATTCGTCAATATAATGCACACCAAAGTTCTGGAGTAAACAAGAAATTAGATGGCACCTGAACACTTGGTTTAATATTCTCCAAAGGACTATGCAACTTATTTCTTACATTATGACATTGTTTTACAAAGATCCACACTTTTATAATGTTAGTATTTTTAATAATCAATAAAGTCAATTAATCATGATTAAAAATCAAACTTAAAAATTTCTACTTTTTGCTTTTGCCCCCTCCATTTAGAACTTATTTATAGCCTGATAATTCAAAGGTCCCTATGATTATGAAAATCTGGACAGATATAGCTCTAATATCCCATTCAGAACTTGATATTAATCTAAGTCTTTTGGCTCCATTTATCCTGAGAGCAAAGAGTAGGACAAAGGATTTGAGTACTGTTAGTTTATCTGGGAGATTATCCAAGGTAGAAAAGAATGGGAAAGTGATACAGTGAAGAAGCAACTTTGTCAAAGAGGTACATTGTTGATATAATTGTTGTGGATAGAAAATGAAGGCTTGCTTTTACTGAAAGGTCCTGAGAAACTTCTTTAAGTTGTCCTCATGAAGACCTGAAAACTGACAATTTTATCTATGGTTCTTATTTCCACTTCACTGAGAGCTGTCCTCAGAGGACATTAACTCTCCTACAATTTTGGGTTGTGTTGGACACATTCTAAAATGAGAGATAGAGCATGAGATGCTATCAGTGTTAAGTAACTGCAATTTCACATGGAACTATCCACCACAGGTTTGGCTATAATCAGGTGTTGGGCCTTGATATCAGCGGGATTTTGGGCAGTATCATTTTAGGTTAATCATTACATATGAAATTTCCAAAAACTTCAACTGATGAAACTTTGATTATTAATCTATAAATATAACAATAAATCTACAGTATTCAAATTATTTTTATAGAAATACACAGACAAAGCATCAATTGATTAATATTTAAATGTTACAAAATACTGAACTGAAAGAATTTGGTCATATAACAACGTGTAACAAGTAGAACTTAGGTTTAGGTTAGAACTCAGGATGCATTGGAGACTCAGTTAAGAAATTGAATGGAGGGATGCCTGGGTGGCTCAGAGGGTTAAGCCACTGTCTTCGGCTCAGGTCATGATCCCAGGGTCCTGGGACCGAGCCCCAAATCAGGCTCTCTGCTCAGCAGGGAGCCTGCTTCCTCCTCTTTCTCTCTGCCTGCCTCTCTGCCTGCTTGTCATCTCTCTCTGTCAAATAAATAAATAAAATCTTAAAAAAAAGAAATTGAATGGATGTCTGACTATCTTATAGGTTTGCTAAAAATCAGTGACTTTGTGTTCACGTGTGGCTATGCAGGAATTTTTAACTTTCTCTAAGAAGTTATTAGATTTGATTATATAATGGCAGTAAAGGATGGGGAAAAGCAAAGTACAAACCCCATAAAGACAAAGACACTGAGTATGAGAAAAGAAAATAGATAAGAAGAATCAATGCATTTGAGGAAAATGGGAATTGAAATACACAGTGATTGTTCATCTTTTTAGATGCAGAAAACAAAACTAGCTTGCAAGAAGGAAATAACAGAAGTCCTGTTGTGATGTGAGACAGAATCCTGGAAAAGGCAGTAACGTGGAATAAAGGAGTAGGGAGAAAATATCAGGTAATTTGGATAGGAAGGAGTTAGGAGGTAATTGCTTGATAAATTTTATATGGCCCACTTAAATGCACAGATTTCTCTTCTTTAATTTATATGGAGAACAGGGTGTCCTTTCTCTTCCCTTTCAGAGCACCAGAGGTGTACTCTTTCAGACTGCAAACCTGAAAAGCTCAGGACTCAGTTGCTTAAGCACAGCTGAGAGAACATATTTCAATTAAGATTTACATTTTGCTGTATGTAGTAGACTGTCAAAAGTGGTTTTTTGGCCATATTTTTTCATTTAACAAAAGACTACAGAGAGTGTTTTCTGGTGTTGGTTCAGAGTGTCCATCCCTCTGAACAGATTTTTCTCTCAATGTCCGGGGCAAGAAATCAATTGTTACATATGTATTCACTAAAAAAGCAGCTGGAAGATGCTGAGCACTGTGGCCCATGAGATCAAGGCACCAGAACACACTTGTGAGTGGTGTGCTCCCAAGGCTGGAGGAAAATTCTAGAATAAAGTGCTCATTAGAGAGCCATACCTTTTCTCCTGTTTCCTTACCTCTCTGCAGTACCCTCTTGTATCCACAGCATTGGAAATGCTTTTAGCAACACACCACACTGAATCACCACCAATTATGTGATTCTCTTGGTGGAAAACCAAACACTGTGTAAAACTGTGGTTTTCTAGTTCATGCTTCTGGATGGAAAATAATTCAGAATAAGCTGATAGGAGTAGCCAAGAGAGATTTAATCTTCTGTTTGGAAAAGGGCTTCTATATAAGTGAGTAGAGGAACCTTTAAGAATTATTCATGTTTAGGGGCACCTGGGTGGCTCAGCGGGTTAAGCTTCTGCCTTTAGCTCAGGTCATGATCTCAGGGTCCAGGGATCAAGCCCCACATCAGGTTCTCTGCTCAGCGGGGAACCTTTTTCCCCCTCCCTCTTTCTGCCTGTCTCTGCCTACTTGTGATCTCTGTCAAATAAATAAATAAAGATTTTTTTTAAAAATACTTATTCATGTTTACATATATGCACCAGAATGCTATGTCCCTTGTCAAATAGGCTTCAAATCAACAAAAATGATAATATTTTACTTAATAAGTTTTTTAATTCCTCTATTAACATTTTGGAATACATCATTTTAATGCACATCTGCAAATTTGTAATCACTTCATGTGAGACAAGGAATGCTTAACAAGGCAACCAGGGGCACCGGGGTGGCTCAGTGGGTTAAGCCTCTGCCTTTGGCTCAGGGTCCTGGGTTTCGGGTCAGCGTCAGGGTTACGTTTAGGGTTAGAGTTCGGGTAAGGCTCCCATTCAGTGTCAGGGATAGTGTTAGGGTCAGGGTCCGGGTCACTGTTAAGGTCAGGGTTAGGTTTATGGTCTTTATCTGGGTCAGGTTCAGGGTGAAGTCTAGGGCCAGTGTCAGGTTTACGGTCAGGTTCAGGTATTGGTTTAAAGTCCAGATTCGGGTAAGGGACAGGCTTATATAGTGGTCATTGTTAGGGTCATGGTTAGGTTTAGGGTCAGGGCCAGGGTCAGGTTTAGGGTCACGGTCTGGTATAGGCAAAGTTCAGGGCCCGGTTTAGGGTCAGCGTCTGGTATAGGCAAAGTTCAGGGTTAGTGTTATGATCATAGTCAGGTATAGGGTCAGGGTTATTGTTAAAGTTTAGGGTTAGTGTTAGGGTTAGTGTTAGGTTGACGGTTAGGGTTAGAACTTGTTAGGGTCACAGTTCGTGGTAGGGTTAGGGGTAGTGTTAGGATTAGGTTCAGCGATAGGTTTCGGGGGAGGGCCCGTGTTAGTGTAGGGTTAGGGTTACATTTAGGGTTAGAGTTACGGTCAGGCTCACAGTCAGGGTCAGATTTAGTGTTCAGGTCAGGGTCGAAGTCACTGTTAGGGTCAGGGTTAGGTTTATGGTCATGGTCTGGGTCAAGGTCAGGGTGAAGTTTAGCGCCAGTGTCAGGTTTAGTGTCATGTTCAGGTATTGGTTTAAAGTCCACATTTGGGTCAGGG
Source organism: Mustela nivalis (assembly GCF_964662115.1). Classification (NCBI taxonomy): domain Eukaryota; kingdom Metazoa; phylum Chordata; class Mammalia; order Carnivora; family Mustelidae; genus Mustela; species Mustela nivalis. Next base: position 73,246 of record NW_028134821.1, on the reverse strand, counting down.
ACACGGTTATGTAGTGGTCAGTGTTAGTGTCATGGTTAGGATTAGGGTCAGGGTCAGGGTCAGGTGAAAGTCATGGCCAGGGTCAGGTTTAGGGTCAGGCTTTGGTTTAGGGTCAATGTTCGGTTCAGTGTCACATTAGGTTTTGGCGGTAGGTTTTGTGATTGGGGTTAGGTTTGGAGTTAGAATTAGGGTTATGGTTAGGGTAGGGTTAGACAGCGTAAGGTCAGGGTTAGGGTTTGGTTTAGGGTAGGGGTTATTGTTAGGGTCAGGGTCAGCGTTAGGTTTAGGTTCAGGGTCCTTATTATGGTCATGGTTAGAGTTACCATTAGGTTTAGGGTTAGGGTCAGGATCACAGTCACGGTCAGGGTTAGGGTTAGGGTGAGGGTTAGGTAAGCGTCAGGGTTAGGATTAGGGTCAGGGTCAGGGTCATGTTTAGGTATGAGTCATGGTTACGGTAATGTCAGAGTTAGGTTTAGGTTCAGGGTCCACATCAGGGTCAGTGTCAGGCTTAGGTTTAGGTTTAGGGTTCAGGTCAGCATCACAGCCAGTATCAGGGTCAGGGTCAGGGTTTGGGTTTGGGGCAGGCTCACAGTCAGTGTCAGGATCAGGGTTAGTGGTTACTGTTAGGGTTAGCCCCTCTTCTGGGTCATGGACCCATCCCTTCAGGGTCTCAGGATAAACCCTGGGCAGAAGGGTGTAGACCCTACACCTGATCCCACTTAACCAGCCTTAAACTGGGGTGTGAACATGACTTGCCCACCAGACATCTAACCCCTCATCAGCCTGATCCTGCTTGGGGCATCTCCACCCATGAAGGCATGGCCAGGTCCTCTTTACACACAGACACACAGACACCCAGAGGCACACACACACACACACACAAACACACACACACACACACACACACACACACACACACACACACACAGAAAGAGATATGCGGAGGAGACCTAGGGCTACACTGGTAGTTCATAAGGTGTGGGCCTCTCTGACTCTGAGCCCCCTGGTGTGACCTTTTGATTTTATTAGCCAAAGGGCCTGAGGCGTTGGGGAAACCTGATATGACCTGCCAGGGAGGGGACATGTCTGACGGGCCAACTCTCTTCTCCCTGCATCCTCTTGGCTTCAGTACAGCAGAAGAACATGTTGCTTCCTTTAGGATGTGCCTAGAAATGAGCTGGGCAGGGGGGTTTTCTCTGTAATGGGGTGCCTGGATACGTGGGTTCCAATTCCGTTGGGCTCTGTCGTCTGGGAAGTGAGGTCACCACTGCCTGGGGGCTCCTTACCAAACTTCCTGCTGCACCAGAGCTCCCTGAGCCGCCGGTCCCCAAGCTGCTCAGGGCTCACAATCCACTCAATGCAGTGCCCCTCCAATGACACCCATACAGCCTCCCACCTGCCCCTAGGAGGCCTGGGTGCAGCTGTTATCCCCGCTAGAGGGAACAGAGCTGGGATTAGACTACGTTAGTGTTAGGGTTAGGGTTAAGAAATAGTTAGGGTCAGGGTTAGGGTTAGGGTTAGGGTTAGGGTTAAGAAATACTTAGGGTCAGGGTTAGGGTTAGACGTCGTTGGCGTCAGGGTTAGCGAATGGCTTAGGGTATGGGGCAAGGTTCATGTCAGGGTCAGGGTTAGGTTTGGGACAGGTTTAGTGTCAGGGGTAGGGTCAGGGTCTTGGTTAGGTTCATGATTATGGTAAGGTCAGCTTTTGTAGGTTCTGTTTTAAGAGTAGGTTCAAAATCAGGGTTAGCTTTAGGGTTATGATTCTGTTCAGGCTCACGGATTGGGTCAGAGATAGGTTTACAGTCAGGGTTAGGGTCAGTGTTAAGGTCAAGGCCAGGGTCAGGTTTAAGTTTAGGGTCTGATATAGGCAAAGTTCAGAGTTCGGGTTATGATTAGGGTCACCGAGAGGGTCAGGATTATTGTTAAGTGGGGTTAGGGTTAGGGTTAGAGGTAGGTTGAAGGTTAAGGTTAGACCGGGTTAGGGTCAGTGTCAGGGATAATGTTAGGGGTTAGTGCCCGACTAATCTTCCAAAAACACACATTTTCATGTGCCGCTTTTCAAAACTAGCTTCCTGGCTTCCTGTTGCCTGAAAAAATAGTCTCAAATGCTTTTGTCTGGCATTCAGGGCTCTCTAGGATGGGCACTCTGGCCAACACATCACTGCTCGTTTGTTCCACCACACACAAGTGGATCTCGGGCTAGTTATTCAGAGACCCACCTCCTCACCGACCCAGCAAAGGTCTCGTGCATCTACTAAACTCACGGCTCACTCAGTGATGTTCTCAAAGGCCATTAGTGGGTGACATGCCACTGCTAGAGTCAGGAGCCAGTGTGAAGTTGCCGCTGCCTAAGTGCATGGACTGAAAGCGGGAACGTTGATTCTCCAGGAGAAAACTGGGGCATTGTTATGAGAAGGCAGATGGCAAAACTACCCAGGTCCCCTATGACTGCTTTAACACACTCTGGACAAAATTGAAGGAGACAAGTGAACGTATTAACTCCCACTTAGGCTGTAGAATATCTTCTTCTGGAACAAACCACTTAGCTCCAGCTACTTTTTTTTTTTTTTTAATTTTATTTATTTATTTGACAGAGAGAGATCACAAGTAGGCAGAGAGGCAGGCAGAGAGAGAGAGAGAGGAGGAAGCAGGCTCCCTGCTGAGCAGAGAGCCCGATGCGGGACTCGATCCCAGGACCCTGAGATCATGACCCGAGCCGAAGGCAGCGGCTTAACCCACCGAGCCACCCAGGCGCCCCAGCTCCAGCTACTTTTATAAATAGATCAGACCCTGTCCAGGAGCCCACTTAGCTGGGTTCATTTGTATACAATGTCCATACCCTCAGGAATATTAACACTTTATCTCAGATTGCATTAATTTAAATAAAACTTAACAAAAATGGTGTGAAATGAACAAAAACACCATATTCTGTGATGAATCAAATGAAATACATTTTCAGTTGCTGTTTTCCCCATTTAAAGATAAAATTTCTGATAACTGTCATTATTTGTGAAAAGACACAAGACCAACAGTTTGTGTGCATGTGTGTTTTGGTTTTCGGTTTTTGGTTTTTTTCTTCCCCTTAAGGCTATAGCCATATTGTCACTAATAAAGATCTCAAATTTGCCTGGAAGCTTTCATGGCAAATTGTCAGTCTGAGGGAAGTCACCATCCAGCCAAATGGCTTTATACATCATCAGTGCCTTTCTTCCACACACATTCTCTTCCTGGTTTAGACATTAGTTACCCTGGTTCTACACTGACACAGTATTTGCATCTCTCTCCTGTCCATAACTCCTAAAAGTTGGGGACCTCTCACTTTGGTTTCCCCAGAGCATGACATTTTATTTGGTGCTTGGGGGGCAATGGGCAGTTCAAGAAGTATGTTAATACTATCACTCAATGTCTTGATCCATGCTATGCACCAACAGTGTAGTAAATATCGTTCATTTCTTGTAACAAAGGCAGTAGGAACTTCTCCCAAAGGACGGAATTCCAAGGACAGAATGAAGGCAGGAAGGGAGCTGGTCTATTTGGACCTACTTTGTGAGAGACACTGGTTTAGGTATTTATATGTATACATTATACCACTGAACTGTCACAATCCTGCAAATTCTTACATGCTTGGGTTTCTATGTAGCAAGTTTAGCAAGCCACCCAAATTCACAGTGACAGGCCCGTGAGTCAAATCCAGCATGCTTGACTCCATGATTGTCAAGTCCACTAGCCCCATATATCATGAATCTGAGATTCATGAGTGTGTAGGTGCTATCAGGAAATGTCAAAAATGCCCATTTCAGGGACACATGGATGGCTCAGTTGGTTAATTGTCTACCTCCAGATCAGGTCATAATCCCAGCATCCTGGGATCGAGTCCCCCATCAGGCTTCTTGCTTACCAGGAGCCTGCTTCCCACTCTGCCTGCCTCTCCCTCTGCTTGTGCTATCTCTCTGACAAATGAATAAATTAAATCTTTTGTAAAAATCTTGTTAAAAAGGCCCATTTTAAAGAATGTTTTAAAACATTGTTTGGACAGCAATAGAAGCGAAAGCAGAAAGACATAATGTAACGACAGATAGTTTATGTGGGAGCCCTTTGGGTACTCTGGTGGATGAATGTTTTTAAATTAGTTTTTCGTGGACATGGGGAGTTAGAGAGGAGAAGGAAGGTGGGAGAAATTGGAAGGGAAGCTGAACCATGAGAGACTATGGACTCTGAAAAACAATCTGAGGGTTTTGAAGGGGCGGGGGTTTGGGAGGTTGGGGTACCAGGTGGTGGGTATTATAGAGGGCACTGCTTGCATGGAGCACTGGGTGTGGTGCAAAAAGAATGAATACGGTTATGCTGAAAATCAATAAAAAATAAATTTAAAAAAATTAGTTTTTTGTAAACTGCAAAAAAAGAAAAGCACTCCCATTTATAGCATACACTTTATGGTTGACAAAGCACGTGCCAACAATAAAAATAATGATGGGTTACCGTTACAATTCATAGAAAAGGAGGTATAGGGAAATTGAATGAAAGGGAATAACAAAGTAGGTTCAGAAGTCCATCTTCCTTGTAAAAAAAATTAACCTGAAAGTGCGTTTCTGCCACCTCTCTCCTGTTTGATCTGATAAAGAATGACCACGATACAGGAATTATAGTTCGGGGTTTTGAAAAGCATAATAGCGTTATACCAACACTTGAGCTTTTATTTTTTTATTTACGTATTTATGGCTAACAAGATAGCTCGATTTGATATGCGGTTCGTGACAACCAACCTCAGAAGTAATTCCATCTTCATGAGAAGTCAGAAAGAACCACAAACCAAACCTCAAAATAGATTCAAAGAGAAAATAGTCTTAAAAAAATTTCCCTTCCTAAAGCCTCTCCGTTCGGCTCAGGTCATGATCCTAGGGTCCTGGGATTGAGCCCCATGTCTGGCTCTCTGCTCAGCGGGGAGCCTGCTTCCACTTCTCTCTGTGCCTGCTCTCTGCCTACTGGTGATCTATGTCTGTCAAATAAATAAATAAAATCTAAAAAAAAAATTTCCCTTCCTATCAGAAGCAGACCAAACCACTAACAAATTCCCCAGAAAGCTTCATCTAAAAGGTTGTACTTTCTTCAAACACCCAGCAGGACCTTCTTCTCTGGGCCTGGTATTTCTTCAATGGCCTATTCCAGAGAATAAGACACTAAATTACTGAGTGCCATGGGCCTCAGAACCATGAAAGAGATGATCAGAGGCACAAAGCAGGCCTCTGGTCACCAAGAGGGTATGTAAATGTTTGCTGCTTTTATGCATTTTTCAAAGCTGAGTTTTTAGCTGGGGGCCGTTCCTTTATGATAAATTGCTGATACCGTATAGTAAAAGCCATTAAATGATCTTCTACAAACCATTTCCTATCTTTGCATTCTCATGTGCCAAGATAGACACGGATTATTTAAATCACTGAAGAGAGTGCTATTGCATTTAAATTGCCAGTAAACCTTCGTGCAATAGATTTATGGTTGATGATAGATTTAGTTAAGAGATAACTGTTTTAAATATTTATTCTCAGTAAAGGATTTCAACCCATGCTCATTTAAGTAAGTTGGTGCACAGTGCAAGGACCAATGCAGCGCTTCCCAGAGAACCCCAAGCTCTTTTTCTGGAATGGCCATATGCCTATGTACCAGGCGTCCTCTTTTCACTCGCTTTGTGGAGCACCTACCATGGAGGTCATGTAATAACCAATGACCAAAAAACAAACAAAAAACCCAAACATCCAGGTCGAAGTTATTCGCGCCTGCCATCATGCAAAGGCAGACCCTGCCTGAGGGATTCTCAGTTTTTCCGCCCCCCCTCCCCCACCCTCCCCTGGATCTTCCTCTCTCCACATTCACATGCCTTCTGGCCTCCCTTTCCTCTCCTCATTTTCACTTTTATTAAATGGTTTTTTTCTGCATGTTGTCCCGCAGAGCGATTTCATCAATGAACATACAGGAAACTGAGTCGGAGCCCACCTGTGAGACCCCACCTGTGGAGGCCTTTCATTAGAATGGTCTCTGGTTCTAGCCTCAGTTCAGAATACTGTGTGTACCTGAGGACCGAGTCCAGATGTTTCTTTCATCTCTGACTTGAATTTGAAATCCTAATGTCACTATGACCTGGGAAGCCGAGGTCCACAGCATCTTCATCTGAAATTCCACTAGAGCTCCCATTTACCTAGTGCCCAGCCTGAGTCTGTTTTCCACTACTGTCAGGGTTCTAGAAGTTCATGCACTGCCCACCACTGACAGTAGGGGCATCTCTCTGTCCAGATTTTCCCTTTACATAAGGAGGTCAGTTACAGGAGATTAGGGCCCACTCTAACCACCTCACTGTAATGTGATTGCATCTGTAAGGACTCTAGTTCCAAATAAGTTCACGTTCTGTGGTACCAGAGATAAGGACAGCAGCAAGGTTTCTGGGGGAAATGCAGGTCAGCTCTTAACAGTCCACTCTAGGCTCCCCAAATTCGTGTCCTTCCCGTGTGAAAAATACTTTCACCCAATGCCCTCCAAAGCACTAATCATCCCAGAATCAACTCAAAATCTGAAATCTCATCTGTCCTCCTCCACTGAAAGACCCTGATCTCACCCAGACCATGGGACCTGAGGACTGCATCCAGAAGCCACAATCTCCTGGTAAAGCTGCCCATCAGGTCCTGATATCACCCTCATTCGTCCCAGCAGCTGAGGGCCTACAGTTCCCAGAGACAGTTTCTCAGAGAAAGTTTGAAGACCACCTCAGAGGACGTTATTTGGGAGTGGATGAAGCGGGAAGGGGGTCAGAGCCTCCTGCCATTCCCAGGGCACCCAGAACCCAGAGAGTGAGGCCTTTGGTGCTTTCTAGTGACAGATTCAAGGCAATTTTTCGACTTTGGGACTTCAGAGCTAACTTAGTTTTCATTTGTGATTATTATTTTTGTGGGGGGGCCATAGCTTTTCTTTTGACCTATGGCTGTTTTCACTCCCGGTTTTGAAGAAGCCCCTAAATCCTAACCCTGTTGAGGACTCCGAAAGCTCTCAGAGCAGCAGTACTGGGGGACAGTGTGGACACATGGTTTGGTTTCTCCTCTGGCCTGATTCTGCGGCAGCCCCGCTCTGTCCTCCTCAGACTTCAGAGCAATAGCTGAATAAGTGGAGAAAGGACCAGGGGGTCAGGAAGGTGGCCACCGAAGAGTGACTTCTCTGGAGGGTGTCTGAGCTAGCGAGTGAGCGTGTTAGTCCAGCTCTGCCTGCAGTCTGGATGGAGCTGAACAGGGGCCAGCAAAGGGGAGGAGGAGCAGAGAGCGGGGACAAAGGGACCAAAGAGGAGATTCAGACGAAGGGAAGTAATTGTGAGGAGAGAAGAAACTCTAGAAGACAGGCATGTAAGAAAGGAAAAGGGATGAATTGGGCATCAGGAAAGGGCACCACCAGGGATGGAGAGAGGGGAAGGGAAGAGGGAGGGAGGGAGGAAAGGGGAAAAGAAGAAGGGAGGAGTCAGCAGGCCAGGGCTCCCCCTGAATCTGAAGAAGAGGTGGCTGGTCCAGCTTGTCAAACAGGATGCTCACTCTTTGGTCCCAGTTTCTGCTCCCAGTGCTACTGGGCTTTGCAAGGAAGGCAGGATGTCCCCTGGGACCCACTGGAGCCCACTGGAGCCCACTGGAGCCCACAGGAGGGTGCGAGAGGTAAGATGCCACCTGGTCCTGTCCTGAGCTGCTCCCAGCTGCTAGCCTCACCACATGGTGCAAGAGGTACCCCAGAACATAGGACACAGGCCTGCATGTCTGCCGGTGGCCCTGGGCACTTAGCTCATCGCAGTGAGCCACACAGCCTCCTCAACCCAGGCTTTCAAAGCCTGCTTCTTCGTTCCTGGCTTTCATGTCTGTATGAACATGAGCCAGATCTAACTCATCTCCGACAGACAATTCTGACTCATCCCGTGTCAGATTTTTATTAGTGGTTGTGATAGAGTAAGATAACAATGCTCCAACAAACCGACTATTTCCTTCCACATGACCTCAACAGTCTTATACATTTTCATAGCGAAAAAATCTTGTCTCCTTCCATTAAGCTCATAATGTGGTCTAATAGTATACATGTGCCTTCGTTAGATGCTAATCGATACAGAGATCCTTTTTTTTTTTTAATTTTATAAGGTAAAGTCAGTGAACACATCTAACTTGACGAATACGTCTCTAAAATGTCAATCCAGGCAAAGCTTTTTCTGCCTACAGTTTGGAGGCTACGTGGTGACATTTTAAAAACGCTGTCAGTCCCTCAGTGAGGCTTTAGAAGCTAGCCAGGGCTTACTACGTGCCAGGCACTGTGTCAGGTGTTGGAGCTAAACGGATGGAGAGCTTGGAGGCAGGCTGGGGAGGGACATCCGTGACACAACCACAGCTAGAAACGGAGGCCAGTGCTAGAAAAGAGAGAGCAGGCTGCATGGAGAGTGTGTACCATGGGGCTTGTGAGCTCACGAATAAGTGGGAGTAACTGGAGTGGGGAGAGGGGGGAGAGGAAGAGGGTCTTCCCATCAATGGGAATCACCTGTGCTTGGAGGCAGGCACCATGAGGGGTCTCCACAGGAAGAGGGAGGCAGCGTGGTTGAAGGGCAGAAAGACAGGGCAGAACAGGCATCAGTCAATTGGAAGGGTAAGAAGAGACGGATGGGAGGATTATGGATGCCTTTGGAGGACTGAGAATTTGTTAGAAGATCAGTGCAGTTTTCTATGGAGACAAATGCCAGGAACTGATAGGTCTTTGAAAGGTCACTCTGGCTGCCTTTTGGCAAAGGGGTTGGTAAAAGGCACGTGCAGGTGTGAACACACCAGGTGGGAGGTGAGTGCAGGAAATCAGGTGAGGGAGCATGGGAACTTGGTCCGGGGGTATATAAGGGAAAATAGCCTTTAATGAGTTCCACAAATTGGCACCAGCTGTAGCTTCATTACAGCCCTGGAAGGAGTAGGTGGGTGTGTCCTGGAGGTTACAGAAATTACATGAGAAATGGAAGTCTTTTTAGATCTTTTTTCCAACTAGAGGAACTCTCACCTTATTGATAGAATTCCAGAGTGGGAACGGATGGACATGAGGACATCTTTGAAATGTCTGAATATGTTCTTCGACATCTTTGCAAGTGACGAGGAGACCTTGACCTTAGGAGGCCTCGGCCTTCTTTGTAGCCAAGAAGATTTCACCTACAGATTTGGGTTCTCCCTTTTAAAGTCAAGAAGACAGTCCTTCCAAAGGACACCTCCTATCATTATACACTCTCATCATACCACACTTGCTGGGATCTCCAAGACCCTCTGTTCCAGGTTGTGAGTATCCACTTTGGCCACGCTGGTCTTGCCAAGAACACCACCACAGGAAATCTAGAGCCTGTAGTGCTATTAATAACATCATCTAAGACTGTCTTTGCTGCCCTCATGGCCTCTTCCCACCATGACTCACTGAAGCTTTTTACACGTTGTATCCATTAAGCTATAGTTCCCAAAGCTCATCTTCTCTAGTGCCATTAATTTTTAGGGGACCAGGCAAACCTTAAACTTGTCCCCCTTAATTAGATCCCTGTGCCCCCACAATCTCTTTGAATGCCTTTCACCATGATCCTTGAATGAGCTCTGAGACCACTACTGCACTGCTGGTACCTAACACTTCTTGGCACCTTGTCTGTTAGTTCTTGGAAGAGGAGGTGGCTATGGAGGTGAGTGGGCATGGGAGTGGGAGGATTTCTCCCTTCACTTCCTTTTTTGTTTTTTCAAATAATGGGTTTTGAGGGGGAGGGAAAGGTTAACCAATTTATTTTCCATCTCCCATTGATAAAATGTTTACCACTCCCCATTGAAAGAATTTAGATCTTTCTTTAGAATCTCCAGGAAAATCTCCCAAACCCAGCCCACCACCATGTGGATTCAGCCATCTTCTGATTCACCTCGAGATTGTATCCTCCTAACTGCTCAAGCCACAGGTTAAGGGCGAAATGTTCAATGCCCAAGCAATTAAGTGGGGAACACGTTTATCAAAACAATTGCATGCAGCTCTGTATCTGCATACAGGGGGTCTCTCCCAAGACTTTCCAACCTCAGCAAAACAAGAAAAAGCCCCAGCGACCTGGGGGTATATATCATTCATTCATTCCTGTGTTCAACACTCATGGCGGATCCCCACCGAGACAGTGGGAGAGCAAGGACAGGAGCAATCCCGGAGGCTGAAGTCTGAGGAGGATTTCAAATTCAAGTCAGAGATGAAAGAAACATCTGGACTCGGTCCTCAGGTACAGGCAGTATTCTGAACTGAGGCTAGAACCAGAGACCATTCTAATGAAAGGCCTCCACAGGTGGGCTCCGACTCAGTTTCCTGTATGTATATTCATTCATGAAATCGCTCTGCGGGTCAACATGCAGAACAAAACCAATTAATAAAAGTGACAATGGGGAGAGGAAAGGGAGGCCAGAAGGCTTGTGAATGTGGAGAGAGGAAGAGCCAAAGGAGGAGGGGGGCGGGGGGGGGCTGGAAAAGCTGAGAATCCCTCCCTGTGCTCCTTGCTGCCAGGGAGGTCTGAGGGACTAGTTTCTACCTGGGATCCCAAGTCCAGTACAAAAGTGGCGGGGCCACAGCTCGGGATGAGGGAAGGGGGTCCTCGGCACACGCGCCTGGGGGTGCCATACGAAGGGGGCTATTGCGCTCGCTGCGGGGGGCACCGCGCCTGGCTCCATCCCCAGCCCGACCCCGTGGGGACCCGGGTGCGGCGCGTCGTCCGGGGTGGTCCCGCTGCCCCGGGGGTCGCGGGAGGCTGGGTCCCGACACCCCCGGGAGCTCGCGGCCCGCGCTTTCTGCTCCAGGTGAGGGCGCAGCGCGGTGTCACTTTACCTGCTCGCAGAGGGTCGTCCTGAGAAGCCATGGGGCAGGGCGGGGCAGCGGGCCGGGCCGTGGGAGCGGGACAGTGCGGCCTCAGGAGCTGGGCTGGAGCCCGGGAGTGCTGGTGTCCTGCAGTGCGGACTGGGCTGCAGCAGAGCACAGCGGAGCTGCGCGCCCCTCCTCCGCCAGCTCCTCCACCTCCTCTCAGACTCTCCGCTGCGTCCTCCGCGAGCTCACTCCCGGATTCTGCAATTAGCAAAGCCCCTTCTCTGGACCGCCCACGCCCTCGCCCCCCTCCCCCTCCCCCTCCGTCCTGAGGCGCGGGCCCGGGTCGCGGGCTCCGGGAAAGCCCGGGGGGCTTGCGAGGGTGGCCAGCGCCAGCGCTGAGCGGCCTCCTAGCCTGGCTCCCCGAGCGGGTGTCCACCTGCTGCCTGGCTGCAAAAAGATCATCAGCCCTAAACCCCGGCTGCACTCTCGGGTCACTTCGCTGGCTTCCTGATTGTGCCCAAAGCCGGGAACCAGCTTCCCCAGCACAGGCCTGGGCTGAGATGCTTGCCCGCCATCTGTTTAAGCAGTCTCCTCCTCTCCAGGCAGGGTCCGCCATTGCATGATGGCACCCACGAATCACTTAGACCTGGATGTTTTGGTTTTTTGTTTCTTTTTTGGTTATTGGTTATTCCATGACCTCCATGGTAGGTGATCCACAAAGGGAGTGAAAAGAGGACGCCTGAGGCATACGCATATGGCCATTCTAGAAAAAGAGCTTGGGGTTCTCTGGGAAGCGCGGCATTGGTCCTTGCACTATGGTTTTGCTGCATCAAATAGTTCCTTCTTCTTCAAATATAAATATATAAATATATTGATCAAGTCACTCGCATGTCTTAGGAGAATGTCATACCTTTAGTAGCAAACTTGAAATCTTGGACATTGGTTTTGATTTTTGTTTTGGTTTGATTTGGTTCGGTTTTTGTAATTTTAAAAATCCCTCCAGCCCTTGGCTGTGTCTGACCTGAGTGCTTTCTGCTGTTTCTGCAACAAAACTGTCAGGGCAGCGAAAACTCTCATTGTTTACAGTGGCGCCCCCTTCTGAACACTTTGTTAATAAAAACTTTTTTTTTTTTTTTTTGGGGTATTGTAAATGTGAAACAACAATGAGGTATTTCAAAGAGGTGAACCACAGGTAAATTTCTCTAAGTGTGGGTGAGGGTTACTCAAAAAGAAACTTGACAAGGCTTTTAAAGATACCGACAATCATTATAACATAACGTGACTGATTGTTACCGTGCTCTTAACCGGGCAAACACTTGTTGGCTTCCAAGGAAAACGAACATAGTTGAGATGGTTCTAGCGGCCTTCTAGCACAGGGTCTCATGAGGCAGGGATTCTAGCCCCTGGCTGTGCAAGGCATGAGGCCTGTTAGTGATTCTATTTTTTCTTCTGCAGAATGGGTCTTTCTGCATTCCAGGTCCTTTCTACCCCAATAAATAATGCGGCGATTCTCTCAGTGAGTTGTACTTTTGGTTTAAACAGCCAACTGTCTCTTAAAAAGGACTTTTGTTTAAAGTCCTTTAAAAAAAAAGTCCTTTCAAAAAAAATTTTTTTTTTAATTTTTATTTTTTAATCCCATATGTTTACTCTGATCCTGGAACTTTGTCATTTTGACCTTATCTGCTGATTAAAATATTCTTCATCATCAGCACCTACTGCTCTCCTCTCCTGGTGGTCTCTCCGGAAGGGGTCTTCTCTAGATCTTCTAGCAGAGGATGGGCACTTCCCCTCTACCCCTGTTGCCAGACCAACCTTACCTATCCTGCAGGGACAGGTCGGCCTGGCCTTTTATCTGTTGTTCTCTTCTGAGTGGTTAGTTTTTCATAGATACCGTGCTTTGCTTTTGTCAGGATTTACCCTGGACTATCAAAACCCTTATCTTTCCAGTGAATCCTAAGAAACAGACCTGATGAGAGAACCAGGAACTCGAACAGATCATATTTATCCTGAATGTTCCGTCCAAAATGAAGAATACATTTCTGAGGAGTCTCAAGATGTCTTAGAAGGGAAGTTTCACCAACTCAGTCACGTAGGGGCATCAATTCTGATTCTGTGTCAATGTTCCTACTTTCCCAGCTAGTAATTCTCTTCCTCAGAAAGCCCACTCTCAACCGTTTCCTCTCTCAAAGGCAGTTGCTCTTCGAGTCTGCACATGGCACTTGGGGCCTGCTTGTCGTTGGCTACTGCCCTCTGTACCTTGGGTCTAACAGCTTCGGGGCATCAAGATGAAATCGTCTCTTGTTCTAAGACTTAATATAGTTTGGGGCACATGGTAAGCAATAATCACTTTTTTAGTTGATCCAAGTGTTCGACCTTTCTTAATTATTCTAGTACCACAGTTTACTTGTTCTAAGATTTGTCCTCCCCCCCCATTCTAATAACTCTTGCACTTTGTGACATATCCTAGTTTCACTGACAGCATTTCTCTTTCTTAGTCGAACGTAAACTATAGTGCATCTTACCCTTGATGAAAGCTAGGTTGCAATTAAATACTCTATTATGGTTACGATTCTGATATTTGAAATCCTCCAGTAGCTCCCTGTGCCCCCACAGTGTAGTACCTCATCTTCTCGGCATAGTATACAAACCAGCTCACCCCCAGTGTTAACCCCGGGGCTCAGCCTCCATCCCCAGGTGATGCTGCCAGATCAGCTGCCCGTTGTCCAGAACTTGCTGTAGATTCCCGAATGCACTGTGCTGCCTCCTGGCACTTTGAAAGTGACACACTCATCCCCATTCTTCGCTTTGCCCTTGTCTATCACCTCCCCTCAAAATCTGTTCCTAAGTGCCTTTTCCCAGCTCCAACCTACCCTTGGCAGTCTTTTATCTCCCTGTGGTAAAACCTGTCACACTGCACCATGGACATGCCCGTTGTCCCCCTGAGAAGAGAAAAGGGACAGTGAGGGCCCCCCAGCATTTGCAGCTCTAGTGCAGAGCCCCATGCCTGCCTTGCAGGAAATGCCAGATCATGAAGACAAACGGAGATCATCCTCTGGCTAAAACCAGCTCTTCTTTGCCTACCGCAGGATCTGTATCAATACAGAGCAGCCCGTTATTATTGCTGTTTTTCTAGGGATTTTTTACCCATATATTTCCCAGGTCTTGACTCTTTTTGTAGCACTTTAATTCAGGCTTCAACCACTTCCTAGTCAGACCAGGTGAAATCATTTTCCTTCCCATAGCCTCGGTATATTTCACACCTAGTAAATCTTTTTTGAAAGATCTTATTTACCCATTTGACAGATCAAAAGTAGGTAGAGAGGCAGGCAGAGAGAGGGGTGGGGGAGCAGGCTCCCCGCTGAGCAGAGAGCCCGATGTGGGGCTCCATCCCAGGACCCTGAAATCATGACCTGAGCCGAAGGCAGAGGCCTAAACCACTGAGCCACCCAGGAGCCCCCATATCTCGTAATTTTTAATCAACGTGCAAAAAGTATTGTACATATTGATGAAGTTCAAACAAATTCTGTGAAACCGTAGATGGACTTAAAGATACTATTATGTATCAAATATTGTAAAAATTAAGCAAGGAAATAGCAAACATAAAATAACCAAAGCATACAAACTTGGGTAGATACAATAGGTGTGATCATGTTCTACTTCATAAAGAGTTGAGTTAATAGATAAATAGAAGTAACTAGACTTTTTAGACGTTAATAAAACTTTGCCTGTTATTTCTTAGGTATATAAAATAGATGGTTTTCTAACAAAAACGCTTATCTTAAAAATATTTAAAAATAAATTTCAGGCTACTCATAAGGTTCTATCTACTTTTCCACTGAAGGAAAAGCTGGTTGTTGTAGTTGTAGTTGTTTGTTTGTTTTAGTCTCCTCCTAGTTTTTATTATTATAATGTGGAATGAGGAATGTTAAATTGAAAAGTGAATTATTTTATAGACAAAATTCATTACTTGATTCACTTCCTGGTACAGCAGATGGAACTCCTGAAAACATGCCCTTTTGCCTTACAGAAGAGTAACAGTTATGCTTACTTCTGAAACATGCTTGGTGGTGGCCCTATATAGTGACACCATAGTAAACATTTTGAATATTTGCAAGTACTTTTTATAGTCATAGGGCTCCAAAAGGCACTGCTAGTCTCTTAGTATGTATTTCAATAAAGCTAAAAGTTGCCTGAATGTTTAAAAATATTAACAAGGCACAAAACATGGCAGAAGTATTGTCCTCAGATATTATTTTTTTCCATATGCTCCTGATTCCAGACATGACAAGTTATTTTTTAAAATTTTTTTATAAAAGATTTTATTTATTTCTTTGACAGAGATCACAAGTAGGCAGGGTCAGGCAGAGTGAGAGGGGGGAAGCAGGCTCCCTGCTGAGCTGAGAGCCCGATGTGGGACTCGATCCAAGGATTCTGGGATCATGACCTGAGCCGAAGGCAGAGGCTTTAACCCACTGAGCCACCCAGGTGCCCCCATGACAAGTTATTTTTTTTAAAAGATTTTATTTATTTATTTGACAGAGAGAGAGATAACAAGTAGGCAGAGAGGCAGGCAAAGAGAGAGAGGAGGTAGCAGGCTCCCCGTTGAGCAGAGAGCCCAATGTGGGGCCCCATCCCTGGACCCTGAGATCATGACCTGAGCTGAAGGCAGCGGCTTAACCCACAAGCCACCCAGCAACCCGACAAGTTATTTTTGATAGATATATATACAATGTATTTTCCAGTTATAAGAAAAATGGTTCTGCTCTTTTTAACCTTTTTTAAAAATTACATAATTTTTTTAAATTTAAATTTTATTTTTTAATGTTTTACCTTTCTTTTCTTTTTTTAAAAAGATTTTATTTATTTATTTGACAGACAGAGATCACAAGTAGGCAGAGAGACAGGCAGAGAGAGAGAGAGAGAGAAGCAGGCTTCCTGCGGAGCAGAGAGCCCGATGCAGGGCTCAATTCCAGGACCCTGAGATAATGACCCGAGCTGAAGGCAGCAGCCCAAACCACTGAGCCACCCAGGCACCCCAATGTTTTACTTTTCAATATACTACTTAGAATATAAACCCTATTCCATTTTGTAAGAAGGTTACCATTTAAAAAATGGTAATTTTCTCATTGTGTCTTCCCCTCTCATTGCTTTATTTTGAATAAAACATTTCACAATAAACATAACTGATGCTTTCCTTTTGATGGTCCCTCTGTTGGGCATATTGTATATGAGCCATGACAATTAGTTTTACAACATTTATTCATATTTGTTGATATGTTTTATCATAACTAATTTTCCCTCCCTTATCTAGATTCCCCAGCTTTCAGACAGGTGGACACTTAATAAACCATACCAAGGGATGTATCAAGTACTTCTTAGACATCTCTCAGATCCTTGAGGTCTCATTTTGCCTAGGGATTTGCAATAGGTTCTGCCAGAGGCACCACTGTGACAACTGATGTCCATGGTCTATCTCCTGCTAAGCTCAAGAGGTCACTGGTTTCCAAGTTTATCTATACAATTAATGCACTCCATCAAGTTCTTTTTTTTTTAATATTAACAAACTTATTTTAAAGTTTATATGGAGAGGCAAAGACTCACAATAGTCAACATAGTGTTGAAGGAGAACAAAGCCTGAGGACTGACTTCAAAGTTTACCATAACGATGGGGCGCCTGGTTGGCTCAGTGGGTTAAGCTTCTGCCTTTGGCTCAGGTCATGATCCCAGGGGCCTGGGGTCGAGTCCCGTATTGGGCTCTCTGCTCAGCAGGGAGCCTGCTTCTCCTCATTTCTCTCTCTGTCTGTCTCTCTGCCTATTTGTGATCTCTCTCTCTGTCAAATAAATAAATAAACCTTTAAAAAAGTATACCATAACGATAAATGGAAGCAAGATATTGTAATACCACAGAAAGACTAGATTAAAGGAACAGAATATATATTATCAATTATATTTTATATTTAATATAAAAGCAAAAGCAATACAAGAGAGCAAAATACAATCTTTCAAACAAATGGTTCTGGAGTAATGGTGAAGCTAAATGTAAAAATATAAAATAAAAATAAAATAAATAATAAAATAAAATAAATCCAGGCAGATATCATACACTCTTCACAAAAATTAACTCAGATTAAATTATAAACCTAAACATGAAACATGTAGAAGGTAATATAGAAGAAAATTTAAATGACCTTGGTTTTGGAAATAACTTTAGCTACAAAAGCACAAGCACTGAATTTAAAAATGTCTACTCTGTGAAACAATGCCAAGAGAATGAAAAGGCAAAGCACAGACTGTGAGAAAAAATTTGCAAAATACACATCTGGCAAAGGACTGTTAATCAAAAAGACACAAAGACCCCTTAAAACTCAACAATCGTGGAAAAACCTGATTACAAATGAGCCAAAGACCTTAGCAGATACCTCACAAAAGAAAATATTACAGATGGCAAATAAGCATATAAAAAGATGCTTCACATCATATGTCATCAGGAAAATGCAAATTAAAACAAAAAAGAGACACCAGTACATACCCAGAATCCAGAACACTGACAACAGAACACGAAATGTTGGTGAGGATGTGGAGCAACAGGAATGTTCTTCCATGTCTATTGAGAATAAAGAATGGAAAGCAACTTGGCAGTTTCTTACAAAACTAAACATATTCTTGCCAGATGATTCAGCAGTAGCAGTTCTTGGTATTTATCCAAAGAAGATGAAACCTATACCCACAAAGATGTCTATAGTAGTTTTATTCATTACTGACAAAAGCTTGGAAGCAACCAAGATATCCTTCCATAGGTGAAAGGTCAAATAAAGTGTAGTACATGCAAACAATGGAATCTTATTTAATGCTAGAGAAATGAATTACCAAGCCATGAAAAGATATGGATATAAATATTTAATAAATATTTGATTTTAGGCTTCTACCAGTCTACAAATAGTAGTAGTATATTTTAACAGTGAATGCTCAGCATTCAAGAATTTACCTAATAAAATATTTGGGGTTCCATATTTTAAATACTTCAACCTCTATGATTATATTCCTAATAATTTTGAATTGGGGTAAATAAACCTTAATTTTTTGTAACTTGTTTCTTATTGCAAAAGAGCTCAATGAAATTTTAGAAAATAAAAATTTACCAAAAAAAAGTTTAGTTTACTATTGCCAAATAATTTAAAACTTTACCTTATATTCAAATACATATATTTTTCTAAATTGATTTATAGGCTACTAAAACCAAAAACTTTTAGTTATACTAGATTTCATATCATGCAATCAATGCCAGAAAGCCATCTGGCGATGACTTGTCTTAAATAGAGTTAAGATGGGTGTTATTACAATGCAAGATGGAAACAAAGATAGTATAACAATTGAGTGTTACATAACTTTTCTGTTTTGATCAAGTTACTAATCTACAAAAGGCTTTTATCGGTGACACACTTGGGAATTTAACAAAACTTTTAAACTAGCATGTGCGACTCATTCCTGGAAAACAACACAATCAATAACACTTTCTTTAGATGAAATCATGACTATTTCTCCATTAGAATAAAAAAGGGAGCAACCCCAATAAGTTTATTGAACATGAAAAGTTGAAATGCTATAATGCTCCTAAGGAATTAAATGATCCAGTCATGAATTACAAAAAAAGGATATAAATTACCAAAGTGTTTGTATAATGGAATGTACAACTGCCCATTATCGTTCAATAGTGTAGGCTTGTACAAGAACTCTATAGAAGAACTCCACTTCTAAACCGTGGAAAATATGTTCCCTTTCCCCCTATATACAACTATTAAGCCATTCATTTAGCTTTTAAAATATCCACTTAATACAGGCTTTTTACTCATTTGAACAGGCAGCAGGGCTCTATTCTTATTGCTTACATCTGAAGGATAAACGTCTAGCGTAAGAGGTAAAGCCCATAATGGAGCCCAATAATGACAAGAAAATACAGTTTAGTGAGCCCTTACAATCTGCCAGCTACCTTTCTGAGAATACTTCAATTAATAAAACATATAAAATACCTGACCACAAATAGCTTGCATTCTTTTGAAATATAATAGTAAAATAAACCAATAATAGAGGGGCACCTTAGTGGCTCAGCCCATTGAGTGACTGCCTTTGGCTTGGGTCATGATCTCAGGGTCCTGGGATGTAACTTCCCAGCAGGCTTTCTAGGCAGTGGGGTGTTTTCTTCTTCCTCTGCGCCCCCTCCCAATTCTCTCTCTCTCTGTCTCCAATAGGAAAATAAACCAATAATAGAATAATCATTGATGGTTGATGGTGATAAGTGTTACAAAGAAATACAAGAAAGGTAAAAGCCATTGGAGAATGCTGGGATGAAAGTTAATTGTATTTTGTGTTGGGTGGTTATATCTCATTTGTGAGATGTTATTTGCACAAAGACCCAGGAAGTGAAGGAGGGTGTTATACAAATATTAAAGGAAAAGATTGCTCTAGGCAGAGCAAGTAAGTATATAGACTTTGTGTGAACAGCTGGTCTGTTACTTTTGAGGAAAAGCAAGGAGGCCAATCAGGAGTTCATAGTGGTGGAGAGAGGAAGAACGTATTGACGTATGACGCTCTAGTACATTGAAACGCCTTCAGTTTTTATTTAATATGAAAGGGGAAGATACCAAAAGACTTTCAACAGCGGAATAAAATCATCTGACTTGATTTTTATGTTAAGTTGCTGTACCAAAATAAATTTGCAGGGAGAAAGGAGTGCAGTATGTGTGGAAGTGGGGTTATCAATCAAGTCAATAATTCAGGAACATATGATGGTGTTTTTAGCATGCTGGGTGGTAATAGAAGTGGTGAGGTATGGTTTTTATTTTGTATCTATTTTGATGGTGAATATTCTGGTAAACAGGATGGGGTATGTGCAGGACAGACAATATCAACATTTATTTTACCTGCACAAACAGAAGGGAGGAGTCTTCATTCCCTGATATGGAGAGAATTCTGAGTTCAAATGTTCTTTCTGAATTAATGGCATAGTGATGATGAGGATTTAGTCAGACAGTGAAAGAGAGCAGTAAGCATAATGTTAAGCGGTAAGACATTATAATACATTTGAACATCAAAAAACGTTGTGTTGGATCACCCGTTTATGTGAGTAAATAAATAAATAAAGTTTCCTGGGGTTCTGATAGAGGTAAAGAAGACTACTATATGATCCAAAGGGGCATGTGCACCAAATGTTTATAGCAGCAATAGCCACAATAGCCAAACTATGGAAAGAACCTTGATGTCCATCAACAAATGCATTATATATATATATATATATATATATATATATATATATATATATATATGATGGAATACTATGCAGCCATCAAAAGAAATGAAATCTTGCCATTTGCGATGACATGGATGGAACTAGAGGGTATTATGCTTAGCAAAATAAGTCAATCAGAGAAAGAGACTATCATATGATTTCCCTGATATGAGGAAATGGAGGTGCAATGTGGTGGGTTTGGGGGACAGGAAAAGAGTAAATGAAACAAGATGGGATCGAGAGGGATACAAACCATAAGAGACTCTTAATCTCACAAAACAAACGGAGAGTTGCCAGGGCGGTGGGGAGGGTAGGGAGAGGGTGGTGGGGTTATGAACATTGGGGAGGGTATGTGCTTGGTGAGTGCTGTGAAGTGTGTAAACCTGGCAATTCACAGACCTGTACCCCTGGGGCTAATAATACATTATATGTTAATTTAAAAAGAAGAAGAAGAAGAAGAAGAAGAAGAAGAAGACTACTATAAATCCAATGCTATGGTTTTCAGCAAAGAGTGTGTAATCAGGCATATTTTATTAAAGTATCCAAGTAAAATGATGGTCGAACATTGGAATAACAGAAAACATAAAAATCAGAGATTTTAAAAAGAGATATGGGACAGTGTAGAGAATATAGTCAATGATATTATAATAGTGTTATATGGTGACAGATGGTGGCTATATTTGTAGTGATCATCGAATAATATATGGAGATATTGAAAACCTGAAACCAATGTAACACTGAATATCCACTATACTCAAATAAAAGAAGAGTAAAAATAAAACATTTAAATTTAAAAAGATAAAAAGAGGGACAAGAATTTGAAAAGTGAATTCAAAATGAGTAAAGATGAGGCTAAGACATACTTTGAACCTTGAGGAAAACACCATTTTGAAAATTCTTCCCATTTTGAGAAAACTCAAATGAATCAATACCATAAAAGAACCCATTTTAACTGAGAGATGTAATGAATGCTCAAGATATAATTTTAACAGGATAATTCTTCCCTCTGAAACAGCATACAGAAACCAGGGAAAACACTTGGAAGCAAAATAAACTATACTGAAAATAAGAATCAGGAAAAAGATAAATGATGAAAGATAAGAAAATTAGACCTGTGACAGAGATCTAGTGAAGAGAATTTTTAGCTTGTGGTTTAATGTTTTTGAGGATAATCTAGAGTTCATAACTGCCTTGAGACAGGCTGGGTGTAGGCAGTTTAGGCAGACCCCTAAGACAGGCCTACTTTGGGCAGGTGGTGTTGGAGGAGGCCATTGGGCTGGACAAAGACAAATCCAACCATTTGACTAAAGTGTCTGTGAAGATGTTGAAGTCAGATGCAACAGAGAAAGACCTGTCAAACCTAATCTCAGAAATGGAGATGATGAAGATGATTGGACAGCACAAGGACACCATCAACCTGCTGGGTCCTGCACACAGGACGGTCCTTCGTACACTCTCACAGAATATGCCTCCAAAGACAACATACAGGAGTACCTGCAGGCCCAGAGGCCTCCTGACCTGGAGGACTGTTACAATATCAGCCACAATGCAGCAGAGCAACTCTCCTCCAAGGACCTGGTATCCTGTGCCTACCAGGTAGCCAGAGGCATGGAGTACCTTGCCTCCAAGAAGTGCATACACCAAGACCTGGCCACCAGGGAAGTGCTGGTGACAAAGGACAACATGATGAAGATCTCAGACTTCAGCCTTGCCAGAGATGTCACCACATCAGTTACTATAAAAAGACAACCAACAGTGGACTGCCTGTGAAGTGGATGATCCCTAAGGCCATGTTTGGCCAGATCTACATCCACCAGAGTGACTTCTGGTCTTTTGGGGTGATCCTGTGCAAAATCTTCACTCTGGAAGCCTCCCATAACCTGGAGTGCCTGTGGAGGTGGTTTTCAAGCTGCTGAAGGAGTCATTTGATGGATAAGCCAATGAGTGCACCAGAGAGTTATACACAATAATGAGGGGTGGCTGGCATGTGGTACCTTCAAGCTGCTGGTAGAAGTCCTGGATCATACTGTGGCCTTGACGTCCAACCAGGAGTACCCGGACCTGTCCTTGGCCCTGGAACAATACTGTCTATGCTTTCCCAACACCCAAAGCTCCACCTGCTCCTCAGAGAAGAATTCCACCTTCTCTCATGTGCCGTTGCCCAGGGAGGCCTATCTGCCCTGACACCCAGCCCAGCTTGCCAATGGTGGACTCAAATGACTAGTATCCCTATTACTCCTGTCCAGATTCCGTCATAAGCTGTAACCCTTAACCCCCTCCCTCCCTGAAAGACTCACTGCCTTCTCCTTTGTCCCTTTCCTACTGGCAGGAGCCAGCTGCCTACCTGAGGCCTTCACCCTTTGAAGTTCACCTCACTTCCCCTTCCTCTTCCTCCTCCTTACAACCTGCTCATGAAAGAAAGGCACAGAGAGGCAGGTACTTGCTCGTGGCTACTTCCTTCCCTCCCATATGTTGGACCAAGACCCCTCCCTGGCATCTGGTACTGCCTGGACGTCGAGGGAGTGGGAGATAAGTCATGCCAGTGAAAGCTGTCGGAGCTTTCCTGTTTTGGTTTTGTTTGCTTAGCATTACATGTAAGACTGAGTTCTGGTGGCAGGGACCTAGTCCTTGGGGCTGTAGCACTAGCTTCGGGAGGTCAACTGCTCTGGGCCTTGGCTAAGAGCAACCCCTGCTCCAGAGATATGGTGCCAAGGGCTTATTAATTATGATACTAATATGCTTTGCTGACCAAATGCCTGGTATCAACAGATGGGAAGGCAAAGACTGGAAGCAGTGTTGTGACCATGGGGTGCAGCCCAAAACTATGAGGAAAAAGATAGAGAAAACAGAATTATGTACTCAAAGGCACATTTTGAAGGACGGATTGAATATAGTCTGCACTGCAAATATTCTTTAATCGTATGTTCTGAATTTCCTAAATTTAAGAAGTATTTGTTCAAATATTTATCTTTAAATAAACCCTAGGAGACTTTTTCTTGGATTCTGGAAAATCAGTCCATTTGGATACAAATCTTTTTGTCACTGATGGAAATTTTAAGCCCTTAACTGTGGAATGTCTAATGTATTCTTACAGCAATTGTGATTTGCCAATACATGGGTGATGTGTGTGTGTTGTGTGTGTTTATTTTTATTTTTGATGGTTTTACTCTTCTATGAGATTTTTAAGTAGACATAATTTTAATAAATTATGATTTGTTGAAATTTATCTGAGGTTATATATAATAAAATGAAATTTGTGTGAACTGAAGAAGTGCGTCTCCATTTGTTTTTTTTTAAGAGTAGACTGGTCTTTAAAAATTGTCCAAAGAAGTACATTATATTCATTATTAAATTTGATAAAATACAATAAAGTATTTATGGTCATATGGAACCATATCAAATTCTACTATTAATTCATATCAATAATTACCATAAGAGGAAAAAGGGATATTTTTCAAAATAAAAATTAGTGTATTTTTCAAAATATGATATAGTGTTATTCACTGAACAGAGGGAAGAAATGTCAAAGTTTAACACAGTTTGCAGAATGTTTTAACATAAATTGAAATTTAACACTGACCAAATTTCACAGTTTTAAGTAAAATGATAGTACTTTAAATCCTTGAAAAGTGGTAAGTGACCCAAAATATTGCTGAGAAAAACAAATTTAACACTACACTAGTCTGAGATGGTTAAGTTATGGTACAACTTGCCATTGTGTATCATCAAATGGTATATTTTTTTCTTTTGGTCATGTCATTATATTTTATTTTAGCCATTCTGATAAGTGTGTAGTGATATCTCAGTGTCATTTAAATTGCATTTCCTTGATGTCTAATTATTTCAAATTATATTATTTTGATGTTTAATGTTCTGAGCTTTCTCAGTTCAAGACCATGAAGCCACTTAGGAAAAATAAGTTATAGATGCACTCATAGACCAACTCTTATTTAGAAATAAGAACAAACATTACTACCCATTCCAACAAAAAATCGATTTGTTATGCAGTAGGGATTTTATAAATTACCTGACACAACTTATATAGTAAGATGAAATGGGACAGGCGGCTTCTTGCAGCTATATACAACATCATTTAAATTTCAATTTTCAGTATAATTTTTCCAAGGTATACACAGAATATATATTTAATGTAAATTGTGAACATTTTAAACTCTGTATATGGAAATTAACCAATTTTAAGTTTATAACAATCAAAATTAACGGAAGTTTATTTTAAATTTGTTAGCTTTCTCTGCATTGCAAGACAGAATAATCAAGAATAGGTAAGAAAAAAATAATCTCTGTAAAATTACCAGGGGTGCATTATGAAGTGTTCGCTAACCGATCAAACTCACAATTTGGATTGAATGGCAAGTGACTTTTAAACTCTGGAACTCATTGTCAATTTTTTTTTTCTTCATTGTGTCTTAAATGTGGAACAACAATGAGGTATTTCAAAGAAGTGAACCACACATAAATTTCTCTAAGGGTGGGGTGAGGGTTACTCAAAAAGGAACTAGACAAGGCTTTTAAAGATATCGACAATCATTATAACATAACGTGACTGATTGTTACCGTGCTCTTAACTGGGCAAACACTTGTTGGCTTCCAAGAAAGACGAACATAGTTGAGATGGTTCTAGCGGCCTTCTAGCACAGGGTCTCATGAGGCAGGGATTCTAGCCACTGGCTGTGCAAGCCATGAGGCCTGTTAGTGATTCTATTTTTTCTTCTGGAGAATGGGTCTTTCTGCATTCCAGGTCCTTTCTACCCCAATAAATAATGCGGCGAATCTCTCAGTGAGTTGTACTTTTGGTTTAAACAGCCAACTGTCTCTTAAAAAGGACTTTTGTTTAAAGTCCTTAAAAAAAAAAGTCCTTACAAAAATAAAATCTTTAAAAAAAAAAAAAAAAATTTTTTTTAATTTTTATTTTTTAATCCCATATGTTTACTCTGATCCTGGAACTTTGTCATTTTGACCTTATCTGCTGATTAAAATATTCTTCATCATCAGCACCTACTACTCTCCTCTCCTGGTGGTCTCTCCGGAAGGGGTCTTCTCTAGCTCTTCAAGCAGAGGATGGGCACTTCCCCTCTACCCCTGTTACCGGACCAACCTTACCTATCCTGAGGGGCAGGTCAGCCTGGCCTTTTATCTGCTGTTCTATTCTGAGTAGTTAGTTTTTAATAGATATCGTGCTTTGCTTTTGTCAGGATTTACCCTGCACTATCAAAACCCTTTTCTTGTGCCAGTGAAGCCTAAGAAACAGTCCTGATGAGAGAACCAGGATCTCGAACAGATCATATTTATCCTGAATGTTCTGTCCAAAATGAAAAATACATTTCTGAGAATCATCAAGTTCTCTGAGATGGGAAGTTTCACCAACTCTGTCATGTAGGGGCATCAATTCTGATTCTGTGTCAATTTTCCTACTTTCCCAGCTAGTAATTCTCTACCTCAGAAAGCCCACTCTCAACCGTTTCCTCTCTCAAAGGCAGTTGCTCTTAGAGTCTGCACATGGCACTTGGGGCCTGCTGGTCGTTGGCTACTGCCCTCTGTACCTTGGGTCTAACAGCTGCGTGGCATCAAGATGAGAACGTCTCTTGTTCTAAGACTTAATATAGTTTGGGGCACATGGTAAGCAATAATCACTTATTTTGTTGATCCAAGCGTTTGACCTTTCTTAATTATTCTAGTACCACAGTTTACTTGTTCTAAGATTTGTCCCCCCCATTTGAATATCTCTTAAGGTGGCACGCACCTAGCACTTGAGGACATATCCTAGTTTAACTGACAGCATTTCTCTTTCTTAGTCGAACATAAACTATAGTGCATCTTACCCTTGATGAAAGCTAGGATGCAATTAAATACTCTATTATGGTTATGATTCTGATATTTGAAATCCTCCGGTAGCTCCCTGTGCCCCCACAGTGTAGTGCCTCACCTCCTTGGAATAGTGTACAAACCATCTCATCCCCAGTGTTAACCCCGGGGCTCAGCCTCCATCCCCAGGTGATGCTGCCCGATCAGCTGTCCGTTGTCAATGAACTTGCTGTAGTTTCCCGAATGCACTGTGCTGCCTCCTGGCACTTTGAAACTTGACACACTCATCCTCATTTTTTGCTTTGCCCATGTCTATCCCCTCCCCTGAAAATCTGCTCCTAAGTGGCTTTTCCCAGCTCCAACCTACCCTTGGCAGTCTTTTATCTCCCTGTGGTAAAACCTGTCACACTGCACCATGGACATGCCCGTTGGCCCCCTGAGAAGACAAAAGGGACAGTGACGGCTCCCCAGCATTTGCAGCTCTAGAGCAGAGCCCCATGCCTGGCTTGCAGGAAATGCCAGATCATGAAGACAAACGGAGATCATCCTCTGGCTAAAACCAGCTCTTCTTTGCCTACCGCAGGATCTGGATCAATAAAGAGCAGCCTGTTATTATTGCTGTTTTTCTAGGGATTTTTTCCCCATATATTTCCCTGGTCTTTACTCTTTTAGTAGCACTTTAATTCAGGCTTCAAGCACTTCCTAGTCTGATCAGGTGAAATCATTTTCCTTCCCATACCCTCGATGTATTTCACACCTAGTACTTCCTTTTTTAAAGATCTTATTTACCCATTTGACAGATCACAAGTAGGTAGAGAGGCAGGCAGAGTGAGGGCGGGGGGAAGCAGGCTCCCCGCTGAGCAGAGAGCCCGATGTGGGGCTCCATCCCAGGACCCTGAAATCATGACCTGAGCCGAAGACAGAGGCCTAAAACACTGTGCAACCCTGGAGCCCCATAACTCGTAATTTTTAATCAACGTGGATTTGCTGCATCAAATAGTTCCTTCTTCTTCAAATATAAATATATAAATATATTGATCAAGTCACGTGCATGTCCTAGGAGAATGTCATACCTTTAGTAGCAAACTTGAAATCTTGGCCATTGGTTTTGATTTTTGTTTTGGTTTGATTTGGTTTTGTTTTTGTAATTTTAAAAATCCCTCCATCCCTTGGCTCTGTCTGACCTGAGTGCTTTCAGCTGTTTCTGCAACAAAATTGTCCTGGCAGCGAAAACTCTCATTGTTTTCAGTGGCGCCCCCTTCTGAACACTTTGTTAATAAAAAGATTTTTTTTTTTTTTTTGCTATTGTAAATGTGGACAACAATTAAGAATTTCAAAGTGGTGAACCTCAGATAATTTTCTCTAAGTGTGGGGTGAGGGTTACTCAAAAAGGAACTTGACAAGTCTTTAAAAATATTGATAATCATTATAACATACCGTGACTTATTGTTACTGTGCTCTTAACTGGGCAAACACTTGTTGGCTTCCGAGAAAGACTAACATAATTCTATATGGTTCTGGCGGCATTCTAGCACAGGGTATCATGAGGCAGGGATTCTAGCCACTGGCTGTACACATTACTGAAGTTCTTTGTTCCCTTTAAACATTATTTCTCTCTTGATATGCATTCTTGTTTTGTATTATATTGCATTATAAAGTTTTTTTTTTTAACAGACTGCATTTTTTAGAGTAGTTTGGGGATCAAAGTAAAATTCCCTTTCCCCACATACACACAGCCTTCCCCATTATCAACATCCTGTACCACGGTGATAATTTTTCACGCTCACTGACCCTACACTGACACATCATTATCACACCAAAGTCCACAGTTTACATTAGAGTTCACTCTTGGTGGGGCACCAGGGTGGCTCAGTGGGTTAAGGTTTCTGCCTTCGGCTCAGGTCATAATCTCACGATCCTGGGATCGAGCCCCAGACCAGACTCTCTGCTTGGCAGGGAGCCTGCTTTCCCCCAACCCCTGCTTTCCCCGCCTGCCTCTCTGCCTGCTTTAATGCCTGTCAAATAAATAAATAAAATATTTAAAAAACCTTTTCTCATAGAGTTCACTCTTGGTATAGTATCTTATGCATTTTGACAACTGTGTAGTGATATATATCTAAAATATCATGCATATCATACAGAACATTTTCACTGGCCTAAAAATCCTCTGTGCTCTGCCTGTTCATCCTCCTCCTCTCCTAACTGCTACAAACCGCTGACCTTTATACCATTTGCATAGTTCTGCCTTTCCTAGAAGGTCATATAGTTGGAACCTTGCAACATGAAGCTTTTTCAAATTGACTTCTTTCACTTATTATGACGGATTTTAAGTTTGTTCCTTGCCTTTTCATTGCTTGATAGCCATTTCTCTTTATCGCTGAATCATATCCCATTGTTTCAATGGACCACAGTTTATCTATCCATTCTCCTCCTGAAGGACATCTTGGTTACTTCCAACTCTTGGCACTGATGGGTAAAGCTGTTATAAACACAGATTTATATGCAGGATTCTGTGTACACAAAGTTGTCTCACTTTTGGGTGAGTACCAAGGAGCACGATTGCTGGATCATATGGTAAGAATATGTTTAGTTTTGTAAGAAACTGCCCAGCTGTCTTCCAAAGTGGTAGCACCATTTTGGTGTTCTCACCAGAATGAATGAGAGTTTCTCTTGTTCCTCATCGTCAAAAGCATTTTATGTTGTCAGTATTTTGGATTTTAGCCATTCTAATAAATGTGTAGTGATATATGATTGTCTTATTTATTTATTTATTTTTTAAAAAGATTTTATTTATTTATTTGACAGAGAGAGATCACAAGAAGACGGAGAGGCAGTCAGAGAGAGAGAGAAAGGGAAGCAGGCTCCTCCTGAGCAGAGAGCCCAACGTGGAACTCGATCCCAGGACCCTGAGATCATGACCTGATCCAAAGGCAGCGGCTTAACCCACTGAGCCATCCAGGCGCCCCTCATGTTCTTTTAATTTACAATTCCTTAATTAGACATGCTGTGGATCATCACAGCATCTGTTCATATCATTATTGCCATCTCAATATCTTCTTAAGTGACGTGTCTGTTCCAGTCCTTGCCAATTTTTCAATCTGGTCATTCATTTTCTTGTGTTTGAGTTAATAAATGAATAAATTATAATAATAAATAATAAATAAATAAATAATGAATGAATGAATGAATTTATTATATATATTATATATGTTATATATAATATATATTATATATATTATTATATATTAAATAATTTATTAAAAATAAATTTATTAATGAGGCCAAGAATTCATAATCACAAATACTTCAGAACTAATAATAACTGCCATCACTTGTTGTTATTGTATAAGATAAATCCTACGATCAAGTTTCAATTTTAAATTCTTACATTTTTAATTCTTAAAACCTTATGAAGAAGCATCATTTGGAGGGAGCAGTTTTCATAATTTATCATCCATCAGCCTTTTTTTTAAGATTTTATTTATTTATTGGACACAGAGAGAGAGAAAGAGAGAGAGAGAGAGAGATTACAAGTAAGCAGAGAGGCAGGCAAGCAGGGAGGGAAGCAGGCTTCCTTTTGAGCAGAGCCCGATGTGGGGCTGGATCCCAGGACCCAGAGACCATGGCTTGAGATGAAGGCAGAGGCTTAATCCACAACCCACGTGATGAGAGAGCCCCTCAGGTGCCCCTCATCCATCAGCCTTAATTGTTTGGAGGAAAATGTGTGGATGAATAATGCCTTAGGGAGCTAATCTCTCTAAAGGATTTTCAATCTTTACCCCTTCAAGGTTTTTGCACAGTTCTGATAGCCTCTAAACATCCAGCTGATTTCTACAGTGACAAGCCTGTTAAAAACTGTCCTCAAACCGGGAATAGAGCTTGAAACATAGCAGTCAAGAACAACTTTGAGTCTTTTAAGGAATTTATCATCATTTCTTTGTTATGATTCCAGGTTCCTGGGATTGAGTCCCACAGTGGGCTCTCTGCTAAGCAGGGAGCCTGCTTCCATTCCTCTCTCTCTGCCTGAAACTCTGACTTCCTGTGATCTCTGTCAAGTAAATAAATAAAATTTTAAAAAACCATATTTTATACCAGTTATTCATGTTTATTAACTAATATATCACAATACAAATAATACAAGCAGTTGCTCTTTATTAATACCTTCAACCAAGATCAAAAAAATATGTCATATTTTCTCCAAAAATTTTATATCATCTGATAGGTCAGATATATATAAAATTACATTAAAAGTCTTAAAAATATCAGCAATATTTTCATTTACATGCAAATTTTAAAGAAAATCTACTTTTCGAACACGACTTTTTATGCTATATTTTTTTTAAATTTGTCAATATCTGATAAATTGTTTAGCGAGACTATAAATGTTAGATCGAAAAAAATGATTAATAGATGTAGGTTCAAATTATTATGTTCCATTAAAAATGATTTAGTCTTTGATGAACATCTGTTTGGTAATGTGTTGTATCCAAATATAGTAAATTAATGACATATATAAAATTATAGGGAAATGACACCTTCCGTTCCATTATGAGTAGAGCTTTTAAAATGCTATTTGTCACAACCTGTCATCTTCTCATTATGTAGCATTATGTAGCATTTAAAAAATGTATACTCTTCACTTTGAAGTCTTTTAGAAATCTAAAATATGACTTTCTATGGATTGTGTTTCCATATTCCTTTAATGCCACTTTGAAAAAATCCACATGCTTTGATTCAAAGGTAATAAATTCCTCTTATTTGGAACAATGATGTTTATTTTTGTTCTCTCACCCTTAGCAGGTGGTTTCATTTTAGCACACTTCAGAGTTATAATTTCATGCTTATTAAAAACATTTATTATGATCTACATAGATGAATGAAACTTTTATTTTGTTAAATTATTTGCCAAAAAATCTGTTATTTTAAAAAATGTATTTCTTTTGAAGGGTTATTTTAGAGCATTCATAGAGGATCTAGGAGTGTGGTATTATGCAATTTTTAAGTAGGTTTGAAATGGTTTTTCAAATGATTGTTTCTTTGAGGCTTTTGCTTATTTTGGTTTTTTTTGTCTTCTTTTGTCTTATTTTGTTCATTATATGCTATAAAATATTTTGAAAGTAAATTTAAGGTATGTTTTACATAGTTTATTTTTTGAAAAAAAATATTGAAATGACTTATGAAATTCAGTATATTCTCAACATTATTTTATTCTGAAATTTTCCAATTGTCTACTGTCTATTATATGGCAGATATTACGTCAGACTACACTGGTAAATGAAATACTTGGCTTTGTAGAACGTTTATTTTAATGGGTGAGACAATTAAAAGCTATAAACCTGAATAAAAATTGCATAGTGCATTCAAAAATGATGAGTGCAATGGGGAAAAAGAAAAATTAGATCAGGGTGAGAAAAATCAAGGTTGCTAGGCAGGGGATGGGGAGGTAAGAATTTTAATAGGAAGATCGGGTTAGTTACAATGAAGCTGACAATTGAACAAACGTATGGAAAGGTGATGAATTTGCCCAGAACTATCAGCAATAAGGTCACTCCAGACAAAGGAATTGGTTATCTTGAAGGCCATTAGGTTGGATCGTGCCTGGCATATCTGAGGAATAGCAAGGAGGCCACTGTGAGGGACTGAAGAGTAGCAGGGAAAGAGGTCACAGAGGTTAAATGAGTGGCTAGATCATGTAAAAGCTTAGAAGTCATTGTAAAACTGTGGCTTTATATTTGAAAACTTACTGTGTGATAGAATTTCTACTAATAACTGAGAGTTCAAATGTCCATAAAATTTCAAGGATTCTTATTCTAGTAAGACAGAATAAAGAAAAAGAGTTCATATTTTCACATGGTGTAACAAATGCTTGGAGATCCAAGTGTAGGAAGCTATGGGAGCACAGAAGAAGGCACTAAAATCACACCAATATATTTGATGACTGTGACTTTATATAAATTTGTATTTTCTAGATTTTTTTTATAGTCATGGAATCACACAGTATATTCTATTCATTGCCTGGCTTTTCTTTTCTCAGCACCATTACTTTGAGAATCTCCAATTGTAAATAGTTCATTTTGATGTTGAATAGTAATCTCTTTAATGAATAGATCATAATTTGTCTTTGCTCTATTGATGGACATTGATGAACATTTCCACTGTTTTCAATTCTTAAAAATAAAGCTGCTATGAAATTCATATACAAGTCCTTGTACGAACATAGCGTTTGTTTCTCTTGGTTAAATGCCTGGAAGTAAAATGGCTATTGGTGTAACTGCAACGTATTTTGCATTTAAAAAAATTTTCAAACTATTTTCCAAAGTGGTGGTATCATGATATATGCCAACAACAGTTTAGATTTTTTGTTGCTTCTCAATCTAGCTCAGACGAAGTACAATTAGCCTTTATAATTTTAGCCATTCTAATAGATATGTAAGCATGTCTCATTATGATTTTAATTTGTATTTCTTTAATGTCTAAATGTTGAGAAATTTGTCATGTGCTTATAAGCCATCCATATCCTTTTGGTGACATGTCTCTTCAATAATTTTCTTCATATGTAAAATTGGATACCCTGTTTGGTTTTAAAGGTTTTTTATTTTTATTCATTTTTTAATAATCAGAGTTGATGTCCATTATCAGATATATAATTTGCAAATCCCTTCTCCATCTTTACGGTTTCTCAATGGAGCTTTGATAGCTGTGTCTTTCAAGAAATAAGCTACTTCTTTCTTAGTACACAGAGGTATGACTGGAACATTATCAATGTTGACCTTTGCAAAGAAAATCATGGCTTAAGATATATGTAGTCTGCGGTTGTTGGGAGTAATCTGTAATATCAAGCATATCTAGTTAGTTGATAATTTTGTTCAAGTCTTACATATCTTACGAATTTGATGACCATTTGTCTATATAATCTCAAAATAAAGGTGTTGAAACTTTTTTCCATTTCTCTTCTAAGGTAGAAGTTATGATTTTTGTTCTTAGTTTTTCCCTATATATCCCCAAAACAGTTATTAAGTATTAAAAGTCAAGAATTATTATACTCCCTGATGAATTCATCCTTTTACTCTTCTGTAATTTTGCCTTATCTTTATTTCTGATAATTAAATTTGCTTTAAAATCACTTTTCATTATCTTTATATAACCACCAAAGTTATAGTGTGATTAGTGTTAATATAGCATATTTTTTTTTTTACTTTATAAAGCACTTCTATATTTAATTCTGAAAAAAAAAAACAGCTTTTTAGCTCTGGAAGCATCTTTCTAAATTATCTTTCCTTTTTTTTTTAATGAATCAGTAGCAATTTTTGTTAAGGGACCTAAACTGAAAGTAGGTTTAGAACTTTATTTATTTATTTATTTAGTAAAAGGTTTTATTTTGTTTATTGACAGCGAGAGACAGAGAGAGAGAGAGGAAGCGCACAAGCGGGGTTAATTACGTGCAAAGGGAGAGGAAGAAGCAAGCTCCTTGGGGTGCAAGTAGTCCCATGCAGGGCAGGATCCCTGTACACAGAAATCATGACCTCAGCCAAAGGCAAACATCTGCTTAAACAACTGAGTCATCCAAGCACTCCTAGAAATTTTAAATAAAAAAGACCTTTTAAAAACATTTTGTTTCTTTCTTTTTTTTAATATTTTATTTATTAGACAGACAGAGAGACAGGAAGAGGAACTATAAGCAGGGCAGAGGGAAAAGGAGAAGCAGGTTTCCCACTGAGCAGAGAGCCTGATGTGGGGTTCCATCCCAGGACCCTGGGATCATGACCTGAAAAGAAGGGACACTTATGGGGGAAGCCACCCAGACACCTCATTTCTTTGTTTTTAATATATGGCAACTGATGCTTCCCAGCCATGAGGAGCATATTACCCATTGATTAAATCTTTGATAACAACCTATTTAAAGAGGGTGTAAATATATACTTACTCAGATTTATAACTTTGTGTTTTCTTCATAGTTTGGGGCTGGACCCCATGGTCACAACACTGCTTCCAGTCTTTGCCTTCCCATCTGTTGATACCAGGCATTTGGTCAGCAAAGCAAATTAGTATCCTAATTAATAAGCCCTTGGCACCATATCTCTGGAGCAGGGGCTGCTCTTAGCCAAGGCCAGAGTAGTTGACATCCCCTCGCTAGTGCTATAGCCCCAAGGACTAGGTCCCTGCCACCAGAACTCAGTCTTACATGTTATGCTAAGCAGACAAAACCAAAACAGGAAATCTCCAACAGCTTTCACTGGCATGCCTCATCTCCCACTCCCTCGACGTCCAGGCAGTACCAGATGCCAGGGAGGGGTCTTGGTCCAACATATGGGAGGGAAGGAAGTAGCCACGAGCAAGTACATGCCTCTCTGTGCCTTTCTTTCATGAGATGGTTGTAAGGGAAAGGAAGAGGAAGGGTAAGAGAGGTGAACTTCAAGGGGTGAAGACCTCAGGTAGGCAGCTGGCTCCTGCCAGTAGGAAAGTGACAAAGGAGAAGGCAGTGAGTCTTGCAGGGAGGGTGGGGGGTAAGGGTTACAGCTTATGACGGAATCTGGACAGGAGTAATAGGGATACTAGTCATTTGAGTCCACCATTGGCAAGCTGGGCTGGGTGTCAGGGCAGATAGGCCTCCCTGGGCAACGGCACATGAGAGAAGGTGGAATTCTTCTCTGAGGAGCAGGTGGAGCTTTGGGTGTTGGGAAAGCATAGACAGTATTGTTCCAGGGCCAAGGACAGGTCCGGGTACTCCTGGTTGGAGGTCAAGACCACAGTATGATCCAGGTCTTCTACCAGCAGCTTGAAGGTACCACATGCCAGCCACCCCTCATTATTGTGTATAACTCTCTGGTGCACTCATTGGCTTATCCATCAAATGACTCCTTCAGCAGCTTGGAAACCACCTCCACAGGCACTCCAGGTTATGGGAGGCTTCCAGAGTGAAGATTTTGCACAGGATCACCCCAAAAGACCAGAAGTCACTCTGGTGGATGTAGATCTGGCCAAACATGACCTTAGGGATCATCCACTTCACAGGCAGTCCACTGTTGGTTGTCTTTTTATAGTAACTGATGTGATGATATCTCTGTCAAGGCT
This sequence comes from Mustela nivalis, assembly GCF_964662115.1. Lineage (NCBI taxonomy): Eukaryota > Metazoa > Chordata > Mammalia > Carnivora > Mustelidae > Mustela > Mustela nivalis. The sequence goes on along the minus strand of NW_028134821.1, from coordinate 38,229 downwards.
GAAGTCTGAGATCTTCATCATGTTGTCCTTTGTTACCAGCACTTCCCTGGTGGCCAGGTCTTGGTGTATGCACTTCTTGGAGGCAAGGTACTCCATGCCTCTGGCTACCTGGTAGGCACAGGATACCAGGTCCTTGGAGGAGAGTTGCTCTGCTGCATTGTGGCTGATATTGTAACAGTCCTCCAGGTCAGGAGGCCTCTGGGCCTGCAGGTACTCCTGTATGTTGTCTTTGGAGGCATATTCCGTGAGAGTGTATGAAGGACCGTCCTGTGTGCAGGATCCAGCAGGTTGATGGTGTCCTTGTGCTGTCCAATCATCTTCATCATCTCCATTTCTGAGATTAGGTTTGACAGGTCTTTCTCTGTTGCATCTGACTTCAACATCTTCACAGACACTTTAGTCAAATGGTTGGATTTGTCTTTGTCCAGCCCAATGGCCTCCTCCAACACCACCTGCCCAAAGTAGGCCTGTCTTAGGGGTCTGCCTAAACTGCCTACACCCAGCCTGTCTCAAGGCAGTTATGAACTCTAGATTATCCTCAAAAACATTAAACCACAAGCTAAAAATTCTCTTCACTAGATCTCTGTCGCAGGTCTAATTTTCTTATCTTTCATCATTTATCTTTTTCCTGATTCTTATTTTCAGTATAGTTTATTTTGCTTCCAAGTGTTTCCCCTGGTTTCTGTATGCTGTTTCAGAGGGAAGAATTATCCTGTCATAAAATTATTTCTTGAGCATTCATTACATCTCTCAGTTAAAATGGGTTCTTTTATGGTATTGATTCATTTGAGTTTTCTCAAAATGGGAAGAATTTTCAAAATGGTGTTTTCCTCAAGGTTCAAAGTATGTGTTAGCCTCATCTTTACTCTTTTTGAATTCACTTTTCAAATTCTTGTCCCTCTTTTTATCTTTTTAAATTTAAATGTTTTATTTTTACTCTTCTTTTATTTGAGTATAGTTGATATTCAGTGTTACATTGGTTTCAGGTTTTCAATATCTCCATACATTATTCTATGATCACTACAAATATAGCCACCATCTGTCACCATATAACACTATTATAATATCATTGACTATATTCTCTACACTGTCCCATATCTCTTTTTAAAATCTCTGATTTTTATGTTTTCTGTTATTCCAATGTTCGACCATCATTTTACTTGGATACTTTAATAAAATATGCCTGATTACACACTCTTTGCTGAAAACCATAGCATTGGATTTATAGTAGTCTTCTTCTTCTTCTTCTTTTTAAATTAACATATAATGTATTATTAGCCCCAGGGGTACAGGTCTGTGAATCGCCAGGTTTACACAATTCACAGCACTCACCAAGCACATACCCTCCCCAATGTTCATAACCCCACCACCCTCTCCCTCCCCTCCCCACCGCCCTGGCAACTCTCCATTTGTTTTGTGAGATTAAGAGTCTCTTATGGTTTGTCTCCCTCTCGATCCCATCTTGTTTCATTTACTCTTTTCCTGTCCCCCAAACCCACCACATTGCACCTCCATTTCCTCATATCAGGGAAATCATATGATAGTCTCTTTTTCTGGTTGACTTATTTTGCTAAGCATAATACCCTCTAGTTCCATCCATGTCATCACAAATGGCAAGATTTCATTTCTTTTGATGGCTGCATAGTATTTATATATATATATATATATATATATATATATATATATATATATATGGGCATGATCCAACCTAATGGCCTTCAAGATAGCCAATTCCTTTGTCTGGAGTGACCTTATTGCTGATAGTTCTGGGCAAATTCATCACCTTTCCATACGTTTGTTCAATTGTCAGCTTCATTGTAACTAACCTGATCTTCCTATTAAAATTCTTACCTCCCTATCCCCTGCCTAGCAACCTTGATTTTCCTCACCCTGATCTAATTTTTCTTTTTCCCCATTGCACTCATCATTTTTGAATGCACTATGCAATTTTTATTGACTTGATTGATAACCCCACTTCCACACATACTGCACTCCTTTCTCCCTGCAAATTTATTTTGGTACAGCAACTTAACCTAAAAATCAAGTCAGATGATTTTATTCTGCTGTTGAAAGTCTTTTGGTATCTTCCCCTTTCATATTAAATAAAAACTGAAGGCGTTTCAATGTACTAGAGCGTCATACGTCAATACGTTCTTCCTCTCTCCACCACTATGAACTCCTGATTGGCCTCCTTGCTTTTCCTCAAAAGTAACAGACCAGCTGTTCACACAAAGTCTATATACTTACTTGCTCTGCCTAGAGCAATCTTTTCCTTTAATATTTGTATAACACCCTCCTTCACTTCCTGGGTCTTTGTGCAAATAACATCTCACAAATGAGATATAACCACCTAACACAAAATACAATTAACTTTCATCCCAGCATTCTCCAATGGCTTTTACCTTTCTTGTATTTCTTTGTAACACTTATCACCATCAACCATCAATGATTATTCAATTATTGGTTTATTTTCCTATTGGAGACAGAGAGAGAGAGAATTGGGAGGGGGCGCAGAGGAAGAAGAAAACACCCCACTGCCTAGAAAGCCTGCTGGGGAGTTACATCCCAGGACCCTGAGATCATGACCCAAGCCAAAGGCAGTCACTCAATGGACTGAGCCACCGAGGTGCCCCTTTATTATTGGTTTATTTTACTATTATATTTCAAAAGAATGCAAGCTCTTTGTGGTCAGGTATTTTATATGTTTTATTAATTGAAGTATTCTCTGAAAGGTAGATGGCAGATTGTAAGGGCTCACTAAACTGTATTTTCTTGTTATTATTGGGCTCCTTTAAGGGCTTTACCTCTTACACTAGATGTCTATCCTTCAGATGTAAGCAATAAGAATAGAGCCCTGCTGCCTGTTCAAATGAGTAAAAAGCCTGTATTAAGTGGATATTTTAAAAGCTAAATGAATGGCTTAATAGTTGTATATAGGGGGAAAGGGAACACATTTTCCACGGTTTAGAAGTGGAGTTCTTTTATAGAGTACTTGTACAAGCCTACACTATTGAACGATAATGGGCTGTTGTACATTCCAATTATACAAACACTTTGGTAATTTATATCCTTTTTTTGTAATTCATGACTGGATCATTTAATTCCTTAGGAGCATTATAGCATTTCAACTTTTCATGTTCAATAAACTTATTGGGGATGCTCCCTTTTTTATTCAAATGGAGAAATAGTCATGATTTCATCTAAAGAAAGTGTTATTGATTGTGTTGTTTTCTAGGAATGAGTCGCACATGCTAGTTTAAAAGTTTTGTTAAATTCCCAAGTGTGTCACCGAAAAAAGCCTTTTGTAGATTAGTAACTTGATCAAAACAGAAAAGTTATGTAACACTCAATTGTTATACTATCTTTGTTTCCATCTTGCATTGTAATAACACCCATCTTAACTCTATTTAAGACAAGTCATTGACAGATGGCTTTCTGGCATTGATTGCATGATATGAAATCTAGTATAACTAAATTTTTTGGTTTTAGTAGCCTATAAATCAATTTAGAAAAATATATGTATTTGAATATAAGGTAAAGTTTTAAATTATTTGGCAATAGTAAACTAAACTTTTTTTTGGTAAATTTTTTTTTCTAAAATTTCATTGAGCTCTTTTGCAATAAGAAACAAGTTACAAAAAATTAAGGTTTATTTACCCCAATTCAAAATTATTAGGAATATAATCATAGAGGTTGAAGTATTTAAAATATTGAACCCCAAATATTTTATTAGGTAAATTCTTGAATGCTGAGCATTCACTGTTAAAATATACTACTACTATTGATAGACTGGTAGAAGCCTAAAATCAAATATTTATTAAATATTTATATCCATATCTTTTCATGGCTTGGTAATTCATTTCTCTAGCATTAAATAAGATTCCATTGTTTGCATGTACTACACTTTATTTGACCTTTCACCTATGGAAGGATATCTTGGTTGCTTCCAAGCTTTTGTCAGTAATGAATAAAACTACTATAGACATCTTTGTGGGTATAGGTTTCATCTTCTTTGGATAAATACCAAGAACTGCTACTGCTGAATCATCTGGCAAGAATATGTTTAGTTTTGTAAGAAACTGCCAAGTTGCTTTCCATTCTTTATTCTCAATAGACATGGAAGAACATTCCTGTTGCTCCACATCCTCACCAACATTTCGTGTTCTGTTGTCAGTGTTCTGGATTCTGGGTATGTACTGGTGTCTCTTTTTTGTTTTAATTTGCATTTTCCTGATGACATATGATGTGAAGCATCTTTTTATATGCTTATTTGCCATCTGTAATATTTTCTTTTGTGAGGTATCTGCTAAGGTCTTTGGCTCATTTGTAATCAGGTTTTTCCACGATTGTTGAGTTTTAAGGGGTCTTTGTGTCTTTTTGATTAACAGTCCTTTGCCAGATGTGTATTTTGCAAATTTTTTCTCACAGTCTGTGCTTTGCCTTTTCATTCTCTTGGCATTGTTTCACAGAGTAGACATTTTTAAATTCAGTGCTTGTGCTTTTGTAGCTAAAGTTATTTCCAAAACCAAGGTCATTTAAATTTTCTTCTATATTACCTTCTACATGTTTCATGTTTAGGTTTATAATCCAATCTGAGTTAATTTTTGTGAAGAGCATATGATATCTGCCTGGATTTATTTTATTTTATTTTATTTTTATTTTATATTTTTACATTTAGCTTCACCATTACTCCAGAACCATTTGTTTGAAAGATTGTATTTTGCTCTCTTGTATTGCTTTTGCTTTTATATTAAATATAAAATATAATTGATAATATATATTCTGTTCCTTTAATCTAGTCTTTCTGTGGTATTACAATATCTTGCTTACAATTATCATTATTGTATACTTTTTTTAAGATTTCATTTATTTATTTGACAGAGAGAGAGATCACAAATAGGCAGAGAGACAGACAGAGAGAGAAATGAGGAGAAGCAGGCTGGCTGCTGAGCAGAGAGCCCAATACGGGACTCGATCCCAGGCCCCTGGGATCATGACCTGAGCCAAAGGCAGAGGCTTAACCCACTGAGCCACCCAGGCGCCCCATCATTATGGTAAATTTTGAAGTCAGTCCTCAGTTTTTGTTCTCCTTCAACACTATGTTGACTATTGTGAGTCTTTGCCTCTCCATATAAACTTTAAAATAAGTTTGATAATATTACAAAAAAAAAGAACTTGATGGAGTGCATTAATTGTATAGATAAACTTGGAAACCAGTGACCTCTTGAGCTTAGCAGGAGATAGACCATGGACATCAGTTGTCACATTGGTGCCTCTGGCAGAACCTATTGCAAATCCCTAGGCAAATGAGACCTCAAGGATCTGAGAGAATGTCTAAGAAGTACTTGATACATCCCTTGGGTATGGATTATTGAAGTGTCCACCTGTCTGAAACCTGGGGAATCTAGATAAGGGAGGGAAAATTAGTTATGATAAAACATATCAGCAAACATGAATAAATGTTGTAAAACTAATTGTCATGGCTCATATACAATATGACCAACAGAGGGACCATCAAAAGGAAAGCATCAGTTATGTTTATTGTGAAATGTTTTATTCAAAATAAAGCAATGAGAGGGGAAGACACAATGAGAAAATTACCATTTTTTAAATGGTAACCTTCTTACAAAATGGAATAGGTTTTATATTCTAAGTAGTATATTGAAAAGTAAAACATTGGGGTGCCTGGGTGGCTCAGTGGTTTGGGCTGCTGCCTTCGGCTCGGGTCATGATCTTAGGGTCCTGGGGTCGAGCCCTGCATCGGGCTCTCTGCTCCGCAGGAAGCCTGCTTCTCTCTCTCTCTCCCTCTTTCTCTCTCTCTCTCTCTGCCTGCCTCTCTGCCTACTTTTGATCTCTGTCTGTCAAATAAATAAATGAAATCTTAAAAAAAAAAAAGAAAAGAAAGGTAAAACATTAACAAATAAAATTTAAATTTAAAAAAATTATATAATTTTTAAAAAAGGTTTAAAAGAGCAGAACCATTTTTCTTATAACTGGAAAATACATTCTATATATATCTATCAAAAATAACTTGTCGGGTTCCTGGGTGGCTTGTGGGTTAAGCCGCTGCCTTCAGCTCAGGTCATGATCTCAGGGTCCTGGGATGGAGCCCCACATTGGGCTCTCTGCTCAACGGGGAGATTGATACCTTCTCTCTCTCTTTGCCTGCCTCTCTGACTACTTGTAATCTCTCTCTGTCAAATAAATAAATAAAATCTTTTAAAAAAATAACTTGTCATGGGGGCACCTGCTGGCTCAGTGCGTTAAAGCCTCTGCCTTTGGTTCAGGTCATGATCCCAGAATCCTTGGATCGAGTCTCACATCAGGCTCTCAGCTCAGCAAGGAGCCTGCTTCCCCCCTCTCACTATGCCTGACCCTGCCTACTTGTGATCTCTGTCAAAGAAATAAATAAAATCTTTTATAAATAAATTTAAAAAAATAACTCGTCATGTTTGGATCAGGAGAATATGGAAAAAAATAATATCTGAGGACAATACTTCTGCCATGTTTTGTGCCTTGTTAATATTTTTAAACAGTCAGGCAACTTTTAGCTTTATTGAAATACCTGCTAAGGTAACAGCAGTGCCTTTTGGAGCCCTATGACTACAAAAATTAATTGCAAATATTTAAAATGTTTAGTATGGTGTCACTATTTAGGGCCACCACCTAGCATGTTTCAGAAGTAAGCATAACTGTTACTCTTCTGTAAGGCAAAAGGGCATGTTTTCAGGAGTTCCATCTGCTGTACCAGGAGGTTAATCAAGTAATGAATTTTGTCTATAAAATAATTCACTTTTCAATCTAACATTCCTCATTCCACATTATAATAATAAAAACTAGGAGGAGACTAAAACAAACAAACAACTACAACTACAACAACCAGCTTTTCCTTCAGTGGAAAAGTAAATAGAACCTTATGAGTAGCCTGAAATTTATTTTTAAATAATTTTTAGTAGCGTTTTTGTTAGAAAACCATATATTTTATATAGCTAAGAAATAACAGGCAAAGTTTTATTAAGTTCTAAAAAGTCTAGTTACTTCTATTTATCTATTAACTCATCTCTTAATGAAGTAGAACATGATCACACCTATTGTATCTACCCAAGTTTGTATGCTTTGGTTATTTTATGTTTGCTATTTCCTTGCTTAATTTTTGCAATATTTGATACATAATAGTATCTTTAAGTCCATCTACAGTTTCACAGAATTTGCTTGAACTTCATAAAAATGTACCATACTTTTTGCACTGTCCTTGTTTTACTTCTCTATTAACTTTCCAAGATTTATTGACGTTAGAGGGTGTAGCTATCATTTATTTTTATTCCTCCATAATGCTATGTTTACAAATTTGTATTTATCTGTACTTTTAAAAATATCTTTATTATATACCATTTCTAATCTCGCGTAACACTCACCTTACTTCTACACTTTTCAGATATTATGTAACTGAAAACCACAACTCAGCAACACTATAGCACCATTTTTCAAAATTAAATGGCTTACCAGAATTCTTTAATTCTATCCTTTATTTGTATTAGATGAACCTTTATTCTGGTATTTGGCATTGTTCATATGAAGGAAAGCTTATAAGTTGATATTCCATCAATAGTAGGGTTTATTATGATTGATTAATGATTTTCATTTAGAATGCATAGAATATGGTTGATTTAATATTTCTTTCTTACTCTCTGAGTGGAACATAGTGCTATCTATGTAATAGCCACTAAAATATTAAGTTAATTACCTAGATTTTAAACTTCATATGAATAGGAATAACATACAGAACTCTTTTCAGATTGGGACACCTGGGTGGCTCAGTCAGTTAAACGCCTGAGCCTTTAGCTCAGGTCATGATCTTAGGGTCCTGGGACTCAGTTATGCAACAGATTCCCTGCTTAGCCGGGAGTTTGCCTCTCCTTCACCCTGCTGCTCCCCCTGCTTGTGCTCTCTCTCACTCACAAATAAATAAAATTAAAAAAATAAATTCTTCTCAGATAGCTAATATAGAATATCATCTTTGTATTCATCAAAGGGAAAGTGCCATATAATAATGAAATTCAGACTACTTCAAATTCATTTTTTAACCAGTAAGAAAGTACTGGAAACAAGCCAAAAATGTCTTTAATGAATTAAAGAAATAGATTGATTTTCAATATCTTAATGTTTCTAAAATAAATTGCAAGATTTTTATACTAGATATCAGTGTAAATATTCATTACACAAGGATATTCTAAAAATAAACCTGAGAAAACTACTTGACATATATGATGACAAAAACGAGTTTGACAAAAGTCAGTTTGGGTAAACTTACAACACCTACCACCTGAAACTCTTGTTCTATAATTTAATTATTTTAATTTACAAAAATACAAAAATAATATATCAGAGTAAGTATATTGATAGCTTTGAAGGTATGTTCTGGTTGTGCACTGTTTACTATTTAAAGGGAAATCAAATATGTGATACTTATGGTGTGACTATTAAAATTCAACAAGTTCAGAAGCATACGAAGAATAAATTAAAGACAAAAGATGACCCTTACTTATCCTAAAGATAGACAATGGTATATATGTGCTAGTTGGGGAGAGAATCCAATCCGTAGATGGAGGATGTGGTAGTGGAAAAAAAAAGACACAACGTTTTGGTTGAACGTTTAGCACTATATTTTACAAAGTGAAATTGTGTGTTAATAGCCTTGAATAAAATCCAAAAACTATTTTCAATTCATTGAAGATTATTTAGGAAAAACTTGAAAAATACAACTTGATAAGGATTCCAATAAAAGATTCATAAGCAATACAAGTTTCAGAATTTTTAGTATATTTTCCCTAAAAAGCCATTTGATTTAAATTAAAGAGAATTCTATTTACCTGCCACTTAAATAAGAGGAAATAATTTGGTTTTGTAATAAGTCAATAAAATAAATTAACATATCTTGAGAAGACAGATATGCACACTAAGTTAAAAATAATAGTGCTTAAGCTGTTCAGCAAACATTTGTAAAATTCCTTGCCATCAGCTAGCTCTGGAGTTCTGCTAGGTGAGTAAGGCCATGTATGTTACTGCTCAGAGTACTGATGCAAAGCAATTGTCCCCTTCGCATCCATTTTTTGCCGGTGATATGTCATGCTATGTTGTTTAGAGATACATAGATGGCCCTACATGAAGGCCCTTTTTTGTGTGTATATGGGTGACTGTGATTTAACTTTCAAATCAGATGGCTCCTGATTTACAATGATTCAACTTATGTTATATTTGGCAATGATGTGAAAGTGAAAGTGATTCAGTAGAAACTGTACTTTGAATTTTGAATTTGGGTCTTTATAAATAGGGCCAGTGACATGTGGTATGGTGCCGTCTTGTGATGCTGGGCAGGGGCAGTGAGCCACAGCTCCCAGTCAGCTAGAAGATTACAGGGGTGAACACCTGATATTCTTACAACCATTCTATATATAACGATTCTTCTTTTTTTTAGTGTAATATTTAATAAATTGCATGTGATATTTGATACTTTGTTATAAAATAGGCTTTGCTTAAGATGATTTTGCCCAAATGCAGGCAAATGTAAGTGTTCTGAGTATGTTTAAATAAGCTTAAGGTAAGCTATGATATTTGATAGTTTAGGGGTATTAAATGCATTTTCAATTTCTTATGGGTGTCTCTGTACATAGCCCCCTTGTAAGCTGAGGAACATCTCTATATGTATATGTAGCCTTGGTATGGCTTACATATTATTGGCATGAAACATCTAGAACAGTACGTGTGCCATATAATTGTCTACAACATCAAACAAGTTTCTTGAAAACTTGTGCCAAAGGGGTTATGTCTTTAAGGATTCTTATTTCAGAAGGGTTCTCTCAAACGTAAGATTTTTCAGAAGTTAAGTGAAAATCTGACCAAACTAAACATTTTTCCATTTTCCCTAGTGAGCAAAGATAGCTAAAATCTATCTGCCATTTTCAACACTATATTCAACGACTGTAATTCTAATTTAAGAACAGATTATTTATATCAAAACCACATGTTGGCCTAATCTTACACAATAGTCATAAATCTCACTCAGATCCTTGGACACTTTTATTTGTTGAGTCTATATGGTACTACGGACATTCATCTTTTTGACCTCATAGCTTCATGTATGTCTATACTTTTGAAAATACATGCATCATAGTTCCATTGTAAAATGTCTGGGCTATAAAATGTGCTATGCTATCAAAATGGTAATAAGAACATACAAATGACCTGATGTAATGAACTGGACCAGATTGCCAGATATCACATTTCATACCAGAGAGATTCAGTGGTAAGTTTTAAAATGGCCAGCTATACTTCGACTGAATTATAACTCATTTAACTTCTTTCTTTGTGTACAGTATTATACATTAGTCAGTATTAGAGTAAATAAGTACTTTGGACAGATGTAAATATGCTGTAATAAAAATGTTTTCCTTTTTTCTTTTAGTCCTTTTTACTTGTAAGACTAGCCACAAATACCATGCCTCCCCCAAAATAATTTGCAATCCAAATTTATCTCTAAATAAATTTATTGTACAGAAAAAATATATATATATACACTTACAGTAGACATGTTCAAGAATAGTTACACAACAGCAGGGCCCTAAATGTAAGCAGTATATTTGTTTTGTTTTGTTTTGTTTTTTTCTTTAAAAAAAAAAGAGGTTATGTGAAATATTGGAATTTTATTTCGAGGCCTAGTATTTCAAGACAGTTAACTATACTTACAGTGTCAACAGCCTCTTGTTGGCAGTATGATTTTATTGGCTCCATGGAATAACAGCAAGAATTTACTATTGCTTCTTTCCTTTATGACACACACAGAAAAAAAAAAATTGACACATTTGCTCAAGACCAACCAGAATCATTTTAACCTATCAAAATGGATGGGAGGCCTTCACTGCCAAAGTCACTGCTGGGTTTTCACAATTCCTTGCAGACAATCTGCTACTCCCATTATGATAAAGGAGAGAAGAGTCATAATCAGGGAAGAAAGCTAGATTAATACTTGGAATTATCATTGAATTATTTAGCCTGCTATAGGATTATTATTATTACTGTCATTTAATAATTTTCTCTCATTTTATTAAACACAACTGTGAGTAATTACCCTACCTAATATTTCTCTATATTGGCTGACTAGCTAGCAAACATTCATGAAAATATCCATTAGCCTCACATATAAAATGCTGCATTATGATGCTGTTGAATCAGAACATACCACTACCTGATCCTGTAGCTCTTTGAGGATTTGCAAATCAATTAATTCTATGTTTATTGGATTCTTCCCATACAATTAGAAAATTTATAACAGAGGCCATGAACATTATTAGTTTTACCATTTTAAACCAGCAATCACACTTTGATTTTTACAACAAAAGCAGAAATATAAACACACACATTTGGATCAGGTTTCTGTTAGTGTCTGGACTTCAAAATCCTATTCCTCAAGATAATGCATACCAAAGTTCTGGATTAAACAAGAAATTAGATGGCACCTGAACACTTGGTTTAATATTCTCCAAAGGACTATGCAACTTATTTCTTACATTATGACATTGTTTTACAAAGATCCACACTTTTATAATGTTAGTATTTTTAATAATCAATAAAGTCAATTAATCATGATTAAAAATCAAACTTAAAAATTTCTACTTTTTGCTTTTGCCCCCTCCATTTAGAACTTATTTATAGCCTGATAATTCAAAGGTCCCTATGTTTATGAAAATCTGGACAGAAATAGCTCTAATACCCCATTCAGAACTTGATATTAATCTAAGTCTTTTGGCTCCATTTATCCTGAGAGCAAAGAGTAGGACAAAGGATTTGAGTACTGTTAGGTTATCTGGGAGATTATCCAAGGTAGAAAAGAATGGGAAAGTGATACAGTGAAGAAGCAACTTTGTCAAAGAGGTACATTGTTGATATAATTGTTGTGGATAGAAAATGAAGGCTTGCTTTTACTGAAAGGTCCTGAGAAACTTCTTTAAGTTGTCCTCATGAAGACCTGAAAACTGACAATTTTATCTGTGGTTCTTATTTCCACTTCACTGAGAGCTGTCCTCAGAGGACATTAACTCTCCTACAATTTTGGGTTGTGTTGGACACATTCTAAAATGAGAGATAGAACATGAGATGCTATCAGTGTTAAGTAACTGCAATTTCCCATGGAACTATCCACCACAGGTTTGGCTATAATCAGGTGTTGGGCCTTGATATCAGAGGGATTTGAGGCAGTATCATTTTAGGTTAATCATTATATATGAAATTTCCAAAAACTTCAACTGATAAAACTTTGATTATAAATCTATAAATATAACAATAAATCTACAGTATTCAAATTATTTTCATAGAAATACACAGACAAAGTATCAATTGATTAATATTTTAATGTTACAAAATACTGAACTGAAAGAATTTGGTCATATAACAACGTGTAACAAGTAGAACTTAGGTTTAGGTTAGAACTCAGGATGCATTTGAGACTCAGTTAAGAAATTGAATGGAGGGATGCCTGGGTGGCTCAGTGGGTTAAGCCACTGTCTTCGGCTCAGGTCATGATCCCAGGGTCCTGGAATCGAGCCCCAAATCGGTCTCTCTGCTCAGCAGGGAGCCTGCTTCCTCCTCTCTCTCTGCCTGCCTCTCTGCTTGCTTGTCATCTCTCTCTGTCAAATAAATAAATAAAATCTTAAAAAAAAGAAATTGAATGGATGTCTGACTATCTTATAGGTTTTCTAAAAATCAGTGACTTTGTGTTCACGTGTGGCTATGCAGGAATTTTTAACTTTCTCTAAGAAGTTATTAGATTTGATTATATAATGGCAGTAAAGGATGGGGAAAAGCAAAGTACAAACCCCATAAAGACAAAGACACTGAGTATGAGAAAAGAGTAATAGATAAGAAGAATCAATGCTTTTGAGGAAAGTGGGAATTAAAATACACAATGATTGTTGACTTTTTTAGATGCAGAAAACAAAACTAGCTTGCAAGAAGGAAATAACAGAAGACATGTTGGATGTGAGGCAGAATCCTGGAAAAGGCAGTAACGTGGAATAAAGGAGTAGGGAGAGCATATCAGGGAATTTGGATAGGAAGGAGTTAGGAGGTAATTGCTTGATAACTTTTATATGGCCCACTTAAATGCACAGATTTCTCTTCTTTAATTTATGTGGAGAACAGGGTGTCCTTTCTCTTCCCTTTCAGAGCACCAGAGGTGTACTCTTTCAGACTGCAAACCTGAAAAGCTCAGGACTCAGTTGCTTAAGCACAGCTGAGAGGACATATTTCAATTAAGATTCACATTTTGCTGTATGTAGTAGACTGTCAAAAGTGGTTTAACCATATTTTTTCATTTAACATGAAGCATAGAGAGAGTGTTTTCTGGTGTTGGTTCAGAGTCTTAAGAAAGTCAAGTGAACTATCTTAGAGGTTTTCATGGCTTTTTATTCACAGTTGCAAAAATTGCTGTTGGAGTTCTCACTATTAAGCCCACATTTCTGGTAGAAAGATAGAGGTAAAAGAGCATGATGGCTGGTACGACTGATACTTTGTCATATGGTTACAATATAACTAGAAAAGAGACAATAAAATATTTGATGTTGTTTTAAGTTTCCTTGTTCTCAATCCCTCAGTGCTTTCTGATATTAAAGGAAAAAGTAGATGGATATTGACCTGGCACTATCAACACCTGTCCATCTCTCTTGGATAACCAATATCTCTATAATCTCTTCTTCCCAGTAAAAAAAAATAAAATATATTCATAACCCACACTGTGCCATCTCAAGTTACTGCACCAAGATAAAATTACAATGATTTTCAGTTGTTCCAAATGGACAGAATACCCTTCCTTATGCTATCATGTCTTATAAGATAGATAATTGGCTTGCTACCAATATACCCAGATGTGACAGTGGAAGAGACAGGAAAAATATAATAATATTTATTTATTCCTTGGGTTAACCCTGTTTAATCAGATGCTTACTATTAGAAAAGGTTGGTTTGGGACATTGGAATGAATTTACTTAATGGGTCTGTATGTAATTGGATTGGAGGAAATTTTTAATTTCTACAAAAATTATTAGAATTCTATCTTATCCTCTTTTGTTAATTTTCACATGTTAACAAAGCCAACGTTTTTGTCTAGCAGACAAGATCTTAAATCCTAACAAAACTCAATTTTTTCCTTTTTTTTTTTTAAGTTTGAGATCCTCATGTTCTCTCACGCTGCTTTAAATACAACTCAAAAAACAAAAAGGAGCTAAATGGGGCAGTAAGACCAGACTTTTTCTTTTATTTATCTTATTTTTAATTAAAAAATTAAAGATTTTATTTATTTATTTGAGAGAGAGAGCATGAGTGGGGCAGGGGGAGGTAGCTGCAGAGAGAGACTGAGAAGTATACTTCCTAATGAGCAGGAAGCCCGATATGGAGCTCGATCCCAGGATCCTGACTGAGATCATGACCAGAGACAAAGGCAAAGACATGTGCAAAATCCCTTTTTTTTCTGGGAAACAATACTTTACAAGAGATGTTTGAAAAAGTACTGGGGAATCAACTTTAATAGGAGACACAAAAATTTAATTGACTTTTGTAAAGCTACAGGGATCCAAATGATGGGAATCCCAGCCCATTTAGGTTTTGGACCACAGAGTATTCTTCTCTGTAATATTTTATTTTCTTCCATGTCTACTAACTCCAGTCCAAGTTCACTGATCTCTTTTTAGATAGTGCAAAACATGGCAAAGAATACCAAACGAGTGCCCAGTATTCTACAGTTATTACATCATTTCTAACATATAGATGTGTGTTATCAAGGCTGGTTCTGTGAAAGAACATAGTTATGCTAAAGTGTGTTTTGTTCTCCAAGAAATTAAATGCATGATTATCACACACTTATAAAATACTTGTGTCAAGAATTTTTATTCAAAAAGTAATAAGAGAAGCAGATATTAAAACTAGTTCACATGGTTATTTGGGATATAAGCAGAGTTGTGCAGCAGAAGTGCTCTGGGCCCATAATTTGGGATATAGAATTTATGTTGTCTAGTGAAAAATCACTAACTTGCATTATTGTTAACAAGAATCTTGTGCATTACCATCAGTTTTCTACATTATAACCTCTTGCTCTACAGTTTGTAAATAACTTTGTCAATAGCAAATAATAAACGGGGTGACTCCAATGGATTGAGATAATCTCCAGAGTTTCTGCTACATAATACCCAGGACTCCATTGAAAGGACACCTAAGAATTTATTTTGCCCAAAAATTTGATCATTTTTTTCACTGTCCTTACCTATTTTCCAAACCTAGTCCTTTTGTTTCACCTTTCAGTCTACGGAAAACCCTGTATCTGACTGACTTGTTAATTCTGGGAATGTCTTGCAGATTAATTTGCTTGCCAGAGGTGGTTCCTCTAATTGATGTCTAAGAACCCTAATTAGTTAAGAAAACTTTTTTTTAACATTTTCATTGCTATTTATTATTATTATTATTATTATTGTTGCTAATAGCTCTATTATAAATAATTCACAAGGGCATCTTTCTGACAAAAGACAAAGAGCTGGCTACTAGTAGAAAAAGTACATTTGACTCTGTCAGTGAAAGTGGTAAAGGGATTTGAGACAATAAGGCAAAGCACTGGATTTATGTGTTAAAACTTTAAATATTATAGACACATTTACTTAATTTCTAATACTGTTGTTGCTTATAATTAAATAAGATGTTTTCCATGAACCACGCATTACAGCAAATATATTGTTTATACAGATCAAATTTTCATCAAAAGGGACGCCTGGGTGGCTCAGTTGGTTAAGCAGCTGCCTTGGCTCAGGTCATGATCCCAGCGTCCTGGGATCGAATCCCGCATCGGGCTCCTTGCTCGGCCGGGAGCCTGCTTCTCCCTCTGCCTCTGCCTGCCATTCTGTCTGCCTGTGCTTGCTCTCTCGCCCAACTCTCTCTGATAAATAAATAAAATCTTAAAATAAATAAATAAATTTTCATCAAAAAATTGTAAGTGTATTTTATTGTAGGATTATGATCAGCATTTTGCAGATGAGAAAAGTGAAATTTAGAAAAGTATGTCTCTTCAAATCCCTCATACAATATCTGGCCTAGATAGAAGGATATACTATCACAATTGAGGAAGATAATTGAGATTACTTAAAATGATAAACGTTACTGTATAGGGATTTTTTTTTGCTTTTTTTTTTTTTTTACTTTTACTTTTTTATTTTTTATAAACATATATTTTTATCCCCAGGGATACAGGTCTGTGAATCACCAGGTTTACACACTTCACAGCACTCACCAAAGCACATACCCTCCCCATGTCCATAATCCCACCCCCTTCTCCCAAACCCCCTCCCCCAGCAACCCTCAGTTTGCTCTGTGAGATTAAGAGTCACTTATGGTTTGTCTCCCTCCCAATCCCATCTTGTTTCATTTATTCTTCTCCTACCCACTTAAGCCCCCATGTTGCATCACCACTTCCTCATATCAGGGAGATCACATGATAGTTGTCTTTCTCTGCTTGACTTATTTCGCTAAGCATGATACGCTCTAGTTCCATCCATGATGTCGCAAATGGCAAGATTTCATTTCTTTTGATGGCTGCATAGTATTCCATTGTCTGTATATATACCACATCTTCTTGATCTATTCATCTGTTGATGGACATCTAGGTTCTTTCCATAGTTTGGCTATTGTGGACATTGCTGCTATAAACATTCGGGTGCACGTGCCCCTTTGGATCACTACGTGTGTATCTTTAGGGTAAATACCCAATAGTGCAATTGCTGGGTCATAGGGCAGTTCTATTTTCAACATTTTGAGAAACCTCCATGCTGTTTTCCAGAGTGGCTGCACCAGCTTGCATTCCCACCAACAGTGTAGGAGGGTTCCCCTTTCTCCGCATCCTCGCCAGCATCTGTCATTTCCTGACTTGTTGATTTTAGCCATTCTGACTGGTGTGAGGTGATATCGCATTGTGGTTTTGATTTGTATTTCCCTGATGCCGAGTGATATGGAGCACTTTTTCATGTGTCTGTTGGCCATCTGGATGTCTTCTTTGCAGAAATGTCTGTTCATGTCCTCTGCCCATTTCTTGATTGGATTATTTGTTCTTTGGGTGTTGAGTTTGCTAAGTTCTTTATAGATTCTGGACACTAGTCCTTTATCTGATATGTCGTTTGCAAATATCTTCTCCCATTCTGTCAGTTGTCTTTTGATTTTGTTAACTGTTTCCTTTGCTGTGCAAAAGCTTTTGATCTTGATGAAATCCCAATAGTTGATTGTTGCCCTTGCTTCCCTTGCCTTTGGCGTTGTTCCTAGGAAGATGTTGCTGCGGCTGAGGTCGAAGAGGTTGCTGCCTGTGTTCTCCTCAAGGATTTTGATGGATTCCTTTCGCACATTGAGGTCCTTCATCCATTTTGAGTCTATTTTTGTGTGTGGTGTAAGGAAATGGTCCAATTTCATTTTTCTGCATGTGGCTGTCCAATTTTCCCAGCACCATTTATTGAAGAGGCTGTCTTTTTTCCATTGGACATTCTTTCCTGCTTTGTCGAAGATTAGTTGACCATAGAGTTGAGCGTCTATTTCAATAGAACAAATCAACGGAACTAGAAGCTGGTTCTTTGAAAGAATTAATAAAATTGATAAACCCCTGGCCCGACTTATCAAAAAGAAAAGAGAAAGGACCCAAATAAATAAAATCATGAATGAAAGAGGAGAGATCACAACTAACACCAAAGAAATACAAACTATTATAAGAACATACTATGAGCAACTCTACGCCAATAAATTTGACAATCTGGAAGAAATGGATGCATTCCTAGAAACATATAAACTACCACAACTGAGCCAGGAAGAAATAGAAAGCCTGAACAGACCCATAACCAGTAAGGAGATTGAAACAGTCATTAAAAATCTCCAAACAAACAAAAGCCCAGGGCCAGACGGCTTCCCGGGGGAATTCTACCAAACATTTAAAGAAGAACTAATTCCTATTCTCCTGAAACTGTTCCATAAAATAGAAATGGAAGGAAAACCTCCAAACTCATTTTATGAGGCCAGCATCATCTTGATCCCAAAACCAGACAAGGATCCCACCAAAAAAGAGAGCTATAGACCAATATCCTTGATGAACACAGATGCGAAAATTCTCACCAAAATACTAGCCAATAGGATTCAACAGTACATTAAAAAGATTATGCACCATGACCAAGTGGGATTTATTCCAGGGCTGCAAGGTTGGTTCAACATCCACAAATCAGTCAATGTGATACAACACATCAATAAAAGAAAGAACAAGAACCATATGATACTCTCAATAGATGCTGAAAAAGCATTTGACAAAGTACAGCATCCCTTCCTGACCAAAACTCTTCAAAGTGTAGGGATAGAGGGCACATACCTCAATATCATCAAAGCCATCTATGAAAAACCCACCGCAAATATCATTCTCAATGGAGAAAAACTGAAAGCTTTTCCACTAAGGTCAGGAACACAGCAGGGATGTCCATTATCACCACTGCTATTCAACATAGTACTAGAGGTCCTAGCCTCAGCAATCAGACAACAAAAGGAAATTAAAGGCATCCAAATCGGCAAAGAAGAAGTCAAATTATCACTCTTCGCAGATGATATGATACTATATGTGGAAAACCCAAAAGACTCCACTCCAAAACTGCTAGAACTTATACAGGAATTCAGTAAAGTGTCAGGATATAAAATCAATGCACAGAAATCAGTTGCATTTCTCTACACCAACAGCAAGACAGAAGAAAGAGAAATTAAGGAGTCAATCCCATTTACAATTGCACCCAAAGCCATAAGATACCTAGGAATAAACCTAACCAAAGAGACACAGAATCTATACTCAGAAAACTATAAAGTACTCATGAGAGAAATTGAGGAAGACACAAATAATGGAAAAATCATCCATGCTCCTGGATTGGAAGAATAAATATTGTGAAAATGTCTATGCTACCTAAGCAATCTACACATTTAATGCAATTCCTATCAAAGTACCATCCATCTTTTTCAAAGAAATGGAACAAATAATTCTAAAATTTATATGGAACCAGAAAAGACCTTGTATAGGGTTTATTTTAAAAGTTTGCCACAGATTCAGATTCTTTTAAAATATATATCTATTTTGTGCAAAGAGAATGCACTGAGAAGTAAAAAGAAAGTGATATATCAGTGCTACCAACTAATGGCTATAATATCATCACCTTATTTATGAACAATGAAACAGTGTGCACTATTTAAATAAATTTAAATAAATTCCTATTTATTTTATATATTTATAAATTTAAATAAATTCCTATTTATTTATTATTAAAGAAACTCCTCTAACAAACAGTATGTTTTGAAGGTGGCTAGCAGGAAAGTGTTGTACTACATGGAAGTAATCTGGTATAAAGGTCAGCGGTTTGTAGCAGTTAGGAGAGGAGGATGATGAACAGGCAGAGCACAGAGGATTTCTAAGCCAGTGAAAATGTTCTGTATGATATGTATGATATTTTAGATATATATCGCTACACAGTTGTCAAAATGCATAAGATACTATACCAAGAGTGAACTCTATGAGAAAAGGTTTATTAATATTTTATTTATTTATTTGACAGGCATTAAAGCAGGCAGAGAGGCAGGCGGGGAAAGCAGGGGTTGGGGGAAAGCAGGCTCCCTGCCAAGCAGAGAGTCTGGTCTGGGGCTCGATCCCAGGACCGTGAGATTATGACCTGAGCCGAAGGCAGCAGCCTTAACCCACTGAGCCACCCTGGTGCCCCACCAAGAGTGAACTCTAATGTAAACTGTGGACTTTGGGGTGATAATGATGTGTCAGTGTAGGGTCAGTGAGCGTGAAAAATTATCACCGTGGTACAGGATGTTGATAATGGGGAAGGCTGTGTGTATGTGGGGAAAGGGAATTTTACTTTGATCCCCAAACTACTCTAAAAAATGCAGTCTGTTAAAAAAAAACTTTATAATGCAATATAATACAAAACAAGAATGCATATCAAGAGAGAAATAATGTTTAAAGGGAACGAAGAACTTCGGTAATGTGTACCTAGGGATTTTGATTGCACATTTGTAGGAAGTTCACATTGTCATTAGCAATTGTTTATCTGTGAAGTAGAAGTAACATAAAGTGTGATGAAAACTCAAAAACGCAACACTAAAAAAATGCCATCTATGGGCTCTTAAAAAATGGAACAAAATTTGCTTGGCTTTTTAAGCGTTGTGGGGAATGAAGGGACAGAATTTAAATTCAGCTTCATAAAAGATTGGATAATATATTTCTACAAAGAAGGCTCCTCTGAGTAACATAGAAATGAACATGGTAGCAGAAAGTGGAAAAAAGCTTACATCTCTTGTGAGCTCACGTTCTCTGAAACCCTGTCACTTAGTGGAGACAGTAACTGTTCGATGAATAGCAAATGCTAGTCTTTCAGATCCCCGGGATTTACACTAAGAATCGTGAATGGATTTTTTAAAAAATATGTAAAGAATGTCTACAGTGCAAGTACCTGCAAATAACTGACATTTTGGAGAGAATATTTTAATCAGCAGAGAAGGTAGAAATGAAAAAAGTTCCACGATCAGAGTAAACATATGGAATTAAAAAATAAAAGATAAGAAAAATTTTTTAAAGGATTTATTTTAAAGGACTTTAAACAAAAGTCCTTTTTAAGAGACAGTTGGCTGTTTAAACCAAAAGTACAATTCACTAAGAGAATCACCACGTTATTTATTGGGGTAAAAGGACCTGGAATGAGGAAAGGCCCATTCTGAAGAGGAAAAAATAGAATCACTAACAGGCTCATGCCTTGCACAGCCAGTGGCTAGAAATCCTGCCTCATGAGACCCTGTGCTAGAACGCTGGTAGAACCATCTAGAACAATGTTAGTCTTTCTTGGAAGCCAACAAGTGTTTGCCCAGTTAAGGGCACAGTAACAATAAGTAACATTAAGTTATAATGATTATAGATATCTTTAAAAGCCTTTCAAGTTCCTTTTTGAGTAACCCTCACCCCACCCTTACAGAAGTTTATCTGTGATTCACCTTTTTGAAATACCTCATTGTTGTCCCACATTTACCATACCCCAAAAAAAAAAAAAAAAAAAAAAAGCTTTTTATTAACAAAGTGTTCAGAATGTGGCGCCACAGTAAACAATGAGAGATTTCGCTGCCCGTGCAGTTTTGTGGCAGAAACAGCTGAAAGAACTCAGGTCAGACAGAGCCAAGGGCTGGAGGGATTTTTAAAATTACAAAAACCGAACCAATCAAACCAAAACAAAAATCAAAAACAATGGCCAAGATTTCAAGTTTGCTACTAAATGTATGACATACTCCTAAGACATGCGCGTGACTTGATCAATATATTTATATATTTTTATTTGAAGAAGAAGGAACTATTTGATGCAGCAAATCCTCGTTGATTAAAAATTACCAGATATGGGGGTGTTGGGAGGCTCAGTGGTTTAGGCCTCTGCCTTCGGCTCAGGTCATGATTTCAGGATCCTGGGATGAAGCCCCACATCGGGCTCTCTACTCAGTGGGGAGCCTGCTTCCCCCCCCCCTTTGCCTGCTTCTCTACGTACATTTGATCTGTCAAATGGGTAAATAAGATCGTTAAAAATAGAATTACTAGGTGTGAAATAATCGAGGTTATGGGAAGGAAAATGATTTCACCTGATCTGACTAGGAATTGGTTGAAGCCTGAATTAAAGTGCTATAAAAAGAGTCAGGACCTGGGAAATATATGGGTAAAAATTTCCTAGAAAAACAGTAATAATAGCTGGCTGCTCTTAATTGATCAAGATCCTGCAGTAGGAAAAGAAGAACTGGTTTTAGCCAGAGCATGATCTCCCTTTGTCTTCATGATCTGGCATTTCCTGCAAGCCAGGCATGGGGCTCTGCACTAGAGCTGCAAATGCTGGGGGGCCCTCACTGTCCCTTTTCACTTCTCAGGAGGACAACGGGCATGTCCATGGTGCATTGTGACAGGTTTTACCACAGGGAGATAAAAGACTGCCAAGGGTAGGTTGGAGCTGGGAAAAGGCACTTAGGAACAGATTTTGAGGGGAGGTGATAGACAAGGGCAAAGCGAAGAATGGGGATGAGTGTGTCACTTTCAAAGTGCCAGGAGGCAGCACAGTGCATTCCCGAAACTACAGCAAGTTCATGACAACGGACAGCTGACCTGGCAGCATCACCTGGGGATGGAGGCTGAGCCCCGGGGTTAACACTGGGGGTGAGCTGGTTTGTATACTATGCCGAGGAGGTGAGGTACTACACTGTGGGGGAACAGGGAGCTACCGGAGGATTTCAAATATCAGAATCGTAATCATAATAGAGTATTTAATTGCATCCTAGCTTTCATCAAGGGTAAGATGCAGTATAGATGATCTTCGACTAAGAAAGAGAAATGCTGTCAGTTAAACTATGATATTCATCAAGTGCAAGAGTTATTAGAATGGGGGGGACAAATCTTAGAACAAGTAAACAGTGGTACTAGAATAATTAAGAAAGGTCGAACACTTGGATCAATTAAAAAAGTGATTATTGCTTACCATGTGCCCCAAAATATATTAAGTCTTAGAACAAGAGACGTTCTCATCTTGATGCCCCGCAGCTTTTAGACCTAAGGTACAGAGGGCAGTGGCCAACGACCAGCAGGCCCCAAGTGCCATGTGCAGACTCTAAGAGCAACTGCCTTTGAGAGAGGAAACGCTTGAGAGTGGGCTTTCTGAGGTAGAGAATTACTAGCTGGGAAAGTATGAAAATTGACACAGAATCAGAATTGATGCCCCTACATGACAGAGTTGGTGAAACTTACCTTCTCAGAGATCTTGAGGCTCCTCAGAAATGTATTTTTCATTTTGGACAGAACATTCAGGATAAATATGATCTGTTCGAGTTCCTGGTTCACTCATCAGGACTGTATCTTAGGCTTCACTGGCACAAGAAACGGGTTTTGATAGTCCACGGTAAATCCTGACAAAAGCAAAGCACGGTATCTATGAAATCTAACCACTCAGAAGAGAACAACAGATAAAAGGCCAGGCCGACCTGACGCTGCAGGATAGGTAAGGTTGGTCCGATAAAAGGGGTAGAGGGGAAGAACCCATTCTCTGCTAGAAGAGCTAGAGAAGACCCCTTCCGGAGAGACCACCAGGAGAGGAGAGCAGAAGGTGCTGATGATGAAGAATATTTTAATCAGCAGAGGAGGTCAAAATGACAAAGTTCCAGGATCAGAGTAAACATATGGGATTAAAAAATAAAAATTAAAAAAAAATTTTTTTTGAAAGGACTTTTTTTTGAAAGGACTTTAAACAAAAGTCCTTTTTAAGAGACAGTTGGCTGTTTAAACCAAAAGTACAACTCACTGAGAGAATCGCCGCATTATTTATTGGGGTAGAAAGGACCTGGAATGCAGAAAGACCCATTCTGCAGAGGAAAAATAGAATCACTAACAGGCCTCATGGCTTGCACAGCCAGGGGCTAGATTCCCTGCCTCATGAGACCCTGTGCTAGAAGGCCGCTAGAACCATCTCAACTATGTTCGTCTTTCTTGGAAGCCAACAAGTGTTTGCCCAGTTAAGAGCATGGTAACAATCAGTCACGTTATGTTATAATGAATGTCTATATCTTTAAAAGCCTTGTCAAGTTCCTTTTTGAGTAACCCTCACCCTACCCTTAGAGAAATTAATCTGTGGTTCAACCCTTTGAAATACCTCATTGTTGTTCCACATTTACCATAGCCAAAAAAAAAAAAAAAAAAAAAAAAGCTTTTGATTAACAAAGTGTTCAGAAGGAGGCGACACTGTAAACAATGAGAGTTTCTGCTACCCGGACAATTTTGTTGCAGAAACAGCAGAAAGCACTCAGGTCGGACAGAGCCAAGGGCTGGAGGGATTTTTAAAATTACAAAAACCGAACCAAATCAAACCAAAACAAAAATCAAAACCAATGTCCAAGATTTCAAGTTTGCTAATAAAGATATGACATTCTCCTAAGATATGAGAGAGACTTGATCAATATATTTATATATTTATATTTGAAGAAGAAGGAACTATTTGATATACCAAGTCCATTTCATTAAAAATTACGAGATTTGGGGGATCCAGGGTGGCTCAGTGGTTTAGGTCTCTACCTTCGGCTCAGGTCATGATTTCAGGGTCCTGGGATGGAGCCCCACATCGGGCTCTCTGCTCAGCGGGGTGCCTGCTCCCCCACCCCTCTCTCTGCCTGCCTCTCTACCTACTTTTGATCTGTCAAATGGGTAAATAAGATCTTAAAAAAAGATTTACTAGGTGTGAAATACACCGAGCCTATGGGAAGGAAAATGATTTCACCTGATCTGACTAGGAAGTGGTTGAAGACTGAATTAAAGTGCTATAAAAAGAGTCAAGACCTGGGAAATATATGGGTAAAAAATCCCTAGAAAAACAGCAATAACTGGCTGCTCTGTATTGATCCAGATCCTGCGATAGGCAAAGAAGAGCTGGTTTTAGCCAGAGGATGATCTCCGTTTGTCTTCATGATCTGGCATTTCCTGCAAGCCAGGCATGGGGCTCTGCACTAGAGCTGCAAATGCTGGGGGGCCCTCACTGTCCCTTTTCACTTCTCAGGAGGACAACGGGCATGTCCATGGTGCAGTGTGACAGGTTTTACCACAGGGAGATAAAAGACTGCCAAGGGTAGGTTGGAGCTGGGAAAAGGCACTTAGGAACAGATTTTGAGGGGAGGTGATAGACAAGGGCAAAGTGAAGAATGAGGATGAGTGTGTCAAGTTTCAAAGTGCCAGGAGGCAGCACAGTGCATTCCCGAAACTACAGCAAGTTCATGACAACGGACAGCTGATCTGGCAGCATCACATGGGGATGGAGGCTGAGTATCAGGGTTAACACTGGGGGTGAGATGGTTTGTATACTATGCCAAGGAGGTGACGTACTACACTGTCGGGGCACAGGGAGCTACCGGAGGATTTTAAATAACAGAATCGTAACCATAATAGAGTATTTAATTGCATCCTAGCTTTCATCAAGGGTAAGATGCACTATAGTTTATGTTCGACTAAGAAAGAGAAATGCTGTCAGTTAAACTAGGATATGTCATCAAGTGCAAGAGTTATTAGAATGGGGGTGGGACAAATCTTAGAACAAGTAAACTGTGGTACTAGAATAATTAAGAAATGTCGAACACTTGGATCAACTAAAAAAGTGATTATTGCTTACCATGTGCCCCAAACTATATTAAGTCTTAGAACAAGAGACGATTTCATCTTGAAGCCCCGCATCTGTTAGACCCAAGGTACAGAGGGCAGTAGCCAACGACCAGCAGGCCCCAAGTGCCATGTGCCGACTCTAAGAGCAACTGCCTTTGAGAGAGGAAACGCTTGAGAGTGGGCTTTCTGAGGTAGAGAATTACTAGCTGGGAAAGTTGGAAAATTGACACAGAATCAGAATTGATGCCCCTACATGACAGAGTTGGTGAAACTTTCCTTCTCAGAGATCTTGAGTCTCCTCAGATGTGTATTTTTCATTTTGGACAGAACATTCAGGATAAATATGATCTGTTCGAGTTCCTGGTTCTCTCATCAGGAGTGTTTCTTGGCTTCACTGGCTCAAGTAAGGGTTTTGATAGTCCAGGGTAAATCCTGACAAAAGCAAAGCACGGTATCTATGAAAAACTAACCACTCAGAAGAGAACAACAGATAAAAGTCCAGGCCGACCTGACCCTGCAGGATCGGTAAGGTTGGTCCAGCAACAGGGGTAGAGGGTAAGTGCCCATCCTCTGCTAGAAGAGCTAGAGAAGATCCCTTCTGGAGAGACCACCAGGAGAGGAGAGCAGTAGGTGCTGATGATGAAGAATATTTTAATCAGCAGAGGAGGTTAAAATGACAAAGTTCCAGGATCAGAGTAAACATATGGGATTAAAAAAAAAAATAAGAAATAAATTTTTTTTGAAAGGACTTTTTTTTTAAAGGACATTAAACAAAGGTCCTTTTTAAGAGACAGTTGGCTGTTTAAACCAAAGGTACAACTCACTGAGAGAATCGCCGCATTATTTATTGGGGTAGAAAGGACCTGGAATGTAGAAAGACCCATTCTGCAGAGGAAAAAATAGAATCACTAACAGGCCTCATGCCTTGCACAGCCAGTGGCTAGAATCCCTGCCTCATGAGACCCTGTGCTAGAAGGCCGCTAGAACCATCTCAACTAGGTTCGTCTTTCTTGGAAGCCAACAAGTGTTTGCCCGGTTAAGAGCACGGTAACAATCAGTCACGTTATGTTAAAATGTTTGTCGATATCTTTAAAAGCCTTGTCTAGTTCCTTTTTGAGTAACCCTCACCCCACCCTTAGAGAAATTGATCTGTGGTTCACCTCTTTGAAATACCTCATTGTTGTTCCACATTTACCATAGCCAAAAAAAAAAAAAAAAAAAAAAAAAGCTTTTTATTAGAAAGTGTTCAGAAGGGGGCGCCACTGAAAACAATGAGAGTTTTCGCTGCCCCGACAGTTTTGTTGCAGATACAGCAGAAAGCACTCAGGTCAGACAGAGCCAAGGGCTGGAGGGATTTTTAAAATATCAAAACCGAACCAAATCAAAGCAAAACAAAAATCAAAACCAATGTCCAAGATTTCAAGTTTGCTACTAAAGGTATGACATTCTCCTAAGACATGCGAGTGACTTGATCAATATATTTATATATTTATATTTGAAGAAGAAGGAACTATTTGATGCAACCAATCCACGTTGATTAAAAATTACGAGATATGGTGGCTCCTGGGTGGCTCAGTGGTTTAGGCCTCTGCCTTCGGCTCAGGTCATGAATTCAGGGTCCTGGGATGGAGCCCCACATTGGGCTCTCTGGGCAGCGGGGAGCCTGCTCCCCCACCCCTCTCTCTGCCTGCCTCTCTACCTACTTGTGATCTGTTAAATGGGAAAAAAAGGTTAAGTTTCTGTACCAAAATAAATTTGCAGGGAGAAAGGAGTGCAGTATGTGTGGAAGTGGGGTTATCAATCAAGTCAATAATTCAGGAACATATGATGGTGTTTTTAGCATGCTGGGTGGTAATAGAAGTGGTGAGATATGGTTTTTATTTTGCATCTATTTTGATGGTGAATATTCTGGTGAACAGGATGGGGTATGTGCAGGACAGACAATATCAACATTTATTTTACCTGCACAAACAGAAGGGTGGAGTCTTCATTCCCTGATATGGAGAGAATTCTGAGTTCAAATGTTCTTTCTGATTAAATGGCATAGTGATGATGTGTATTTAGTAAGACAGCGAAAGAGAGCAGTATGCATAATGTTAAGCGGTAAGACATTATAATACATTTGAACATCAAAAAACGTTGTGTTGGATCATTTGTTTATGTGAGTAAATAAATGAATAAAGCTTCTTGGGGTTCTGATAGAGGTAAAGAAGACTACTATATGATCCAAAGGGGCACGTGCACCAAATGTTTATAGCAGCAATATCCACAATAGCCAAACTATGGAAAGAACCTTGATGTCCATATATATATATATATGTGTGTGTGTGTGTGTGTGTGTGTGTGTGTGATGGAATACTATGCAGCCATCAAAAGAAATGAAATCTTGCCATTTGCGATGGAATGGATGGAACTAGAGGGTATTATGCTTAGCAAAATGAGTCAACCAGAGTAAGACACTATCATATGATTTCCCTGATATGAGGAAATGGAGGTGCAATGTGGGGGGTTTGGGGGACAGGAAAAGAGTAAATGAAACAATATGGGATCGAGAGGGAGACAAACCATAAGAGACTCTTTATCTCACAAAACAAACTGAGAGTTGCCAGGGGGGTGGGGAGGGTAGGGAGAGGGTGGTGGGGTTATGAACATTGGGGGGGTGCTGTGAAGTGTGTAAACCTGGCGATTCACAGACCTGTACCCCTGGGGCTAATAATACATTATATGTTAATTTAAAAAGAAGAAGAAGAAGAAGACTACTATAAATCCAATGCTATGGTTTTCAGCAAAGAGTGTGTAATCAGGCATATTTTATTAAAGTATCCAAGTAAAATGATGGTCGAACATTGGAATAACAGAAAACATAAAAATCAGAGATTTTAAAAAGAGATATGGGACAGTGTACAGAATATAGTCAATGATATTATAATAGTGTTATATGGTGACAGATGGTGGCTATATTTGTAGTGATCATAGAATAATGTATGGAGATATTGAAAACCTGAAACCAATGTAACACTGAATATCAACTATACTCAAATAAAAGAAGAGTAAAAATAAAACATTTAAATTTAAAAATATAAAAAGAGGGACAAGAATTTGAAAAGTGAATTCAAAAAGAGTAAAGATGAGGCTAACACATACTTTGAACCTTGAGGAAAACACCATTTTGAAAATTCTTCCCATTTTGAGAAAACTCAAATGAATCAATACCATAAAAGAACCCATTTTAACTGAGAGATGTAATGAATGCTCAAGAAATAATTTTATGACAGGATAATTCTTCCCTCTGAAACAGCATACAGAAACCAGGGGAAACACTTGGAAGCAAAATAAACTATACTGAAAATAAGAATCAGGAAAAAGATAAATGATGAAAGATAAGAAAATTAGACCTGCGACAGAGATCTAGTGAAGAGAATTTTTAGCTTGTGGTTTAATGTTTTTGAGGATAATCTAGAGTTCATAACTGCCTTGAGACAGGCTGGTTGTAGGCAGTTTAGGCAGACCCCTAAGACAGGCCTACTTTGGGCAGGTGGTGTTGGAGGAGGCCATTGGGCTGGACAAAGACAAATCCAACCATTTGACTAAAGTGTCTGTGAAGATGTTGAAGTCAGATGCAACAGAGAAAGACCTGTCAAACATAATCTCAGAAATGGAGATGATGAAGATGATTGGACAGCACAAGGACACCATCAACATGCTGGATCCTGCACACAGGATGGTCCTTCGTACACTCTCACGGAATATGCCTCCAAAGACAACATACAGGAGTACCTGCAGGCCCAGAGGCCTCCTGACCTGGAGTACTGTTACAATATCAGCCACAATGAAGCAGAGCAACTCTCCTCCAAGGACCTGGCATCCTGTGCCTACCAGGTAGCCTGAGGCATGGAGTACCTTGCCTCCAAGAAGTGCATACACCAAGACCTGGCCACCAGGGAAGTGCTGGTGACAAAGGACAACATGATGAAGATCTCAGACTTCAACCTTGCCAGAGATATCACCACATCAGTTACTATAAAAAGACTACCAACAGTGGACTGCCTTTGAAGTGGATGATCCCTAAGGCCATGTTTGGCCAGATCTACATCCACGAGAGTGACTTCTGGTCTTTTGGGGTGATCCTGTGCAAAATCTTTACTCTGGAAGCCTTCCATAACCTGGAGTGCCTGTGGAGGTGGTTTTCAAGCTGCTGAAGGAGTCATTTGATGGATAAGCCAATGAGTGCACCAGAGAGTTATACACAATAATGAGGGGTGGCTGGCATGTGGTACCTTCAAGCTGCTGGTAGAAGACCTGGATCATATTGTGGCCTTGAACTCCAACCAGGAGTAACCGGACCTGTCCTAGGCCCTGGAACAATACTGTCTATGCTTTCCCAACACCCAAAGCTCCACCTGCTCCTCAGAGAAGAATTCCACCTTCTCTCATGTGCCGTTGCCCAGGGAGGCCTATCTGCCCTGACACCCAGCCCAGCTTGCCAATGGTGGACTCAAATGACTAGTATCCCTATTACTCCTGTCCAGATTCTGTCATAAGCTGTAACCCTTACCCCACACCCTCCCTGAAAGACTCACTGCCTTCTCCTTTGTCCCTTTCCTACTGGCAGGAGCCAGCTGCCTACCTGAGGCCTTCACCCCTTGAAGTTCACCTCTCTTCCCCTTCCTTTTCCTCCTCCTTGTAACCTGCTCATGAAAGAAAGGCACAGAGAGGCAGGTACTTGCTCGTGGCTACTTCCTTCCCTCCCATATGTTGGACCAAGACCCCTCCCTGGCATCTGGTACTGCCGGGACGTCGAGGGAGTGGGAGATGAGGCATGCCAGTGAAACCTGTCGGAGCTCTCTGGTTTTGGTTTTTTCTGCTTAGCATAACATGTAAGACTGAGTTCTGGTGGCAGGGACCTTGTCCTTGGGGCTATAGCACTAGCGAGGGGATGTCAACTGCTCTGGGCCTTGGCTAAGAGCAGCCCCTGCTCCAGAGATATGGTGCCAAGGGCTTATTAATTAGGATACTAATTTGCTTTGCTGACCAAATGCCTGGTATCAACAGATGGGAAGGCAAAGACTGGAAGCAGTGTTGTGACCATGGGGTCCAGCCCCAAACTATGAAGAAAACACAAAGTGTATAAATCTGAGTAAGTATATATTTACACACCTCTTTAAATAGGTTGTTATCAAAGATTTAATCAATGGGTAATATGCTTCTCATGGCTGGGAAGCATCAGTTGCCATATATTAAAAACAAAGAAAAGAGGTGTCTGGGTGGCTTCCTCCGTAAGTTTCCCTTCTTTTCAGGCCATGATCCCAGGGTCCTGGGATGGAGCCCCACATCTGGCTCTCTGCTCAGTGGGAAACCTGCTTCTCTCTTTCCCTCTGTCCTGCTTATAGTTCCTCTTCCTGTCTCTCTGTCTGTCAAATAAATAAAATATTAAAAAAAAGAAAAAAATGATTTTAAAAGGTCTTTTTTTTTTCTTAATTTTCTAGGGGTGCCTGGATGACTCAGTTGTTTAAGCAGATGTTTGCCTTTGGCTGAGGTCATGATTCCAGTGTACAGTGATCCAGCCCTACATGGGACTACTTGCACCCCGAGGAGCTTGCTTCTTCCTCTCCCTTTGCACGTTATTCCTCCCGCTTATGTGCTTCCTCTCTCTCTCTCTCTCTTGCTGTCAATAAACAAAATAAAATCTTTTACTAAATAAATTAATAAATAAACCTACTTTCAGTTTAGGTCCCTTAACAAAAATTGCTACTGCTTCATTTAAAAAAAAAAAAAAAGATAATTTAGAAAGATGCTTCCAGAGCTAAAAAGCTGTTTTTTATTTTTCAGGATTAAATATAGAAGTGCTTTATAAAGTAAAAGAAAAAATATGCTATATTAACACTAATCACACTATACCTTTGGTGGTTATATCAAGATAATGAAAAGTGATTTTAAAGCAAATTTCATTATCAGACATAAAGATCAAGTCAAAATTACAGAAGAGTAAAAGGATGAATTTATCAGGGAGTATAATAATTCTTGACTTTTAATACTTAATAACAGATTTGGGGATATATAGGGAAAAACTAAGAACAAAAATCATAACTTCTACCTTAGAAGAGAAATGGAAAAAAGTTTCAACACCTTTATTTTGAGATTTTATAGACAAATGGTCATCAAATTGGTAAGATATGTAAGACTTGAACAAAATTATCAACTAACTAGATATGCTTGATATTACAGATCACTCCCAACAACCGCAGACTACATATATCTTAAGCCATGATTTTCTTTGCAAAGGTCAACATTGATAATGTTCCAGTCATACCTCCGTGTACCAAGAAAGAAGTAGCATATTTCTTGAAAGACACAGCTATCAAAGCTCCATTGAGAAACCGTAAAGATGGAGAAGGGATTTGCAAATTATATATCTGATAATGGACATCAACTCTGATGATTAAAAAATGAATAAAAATCAAAAACCTTACTAAAACCAAACAGAGTATCCAATTTTACATGTGAAGAAAATTATTGAAGAGACATGTCACCAAAAGGATATGGATGGCTTATAAGCACATGACAAATTTCTCAACATTTAGACATTAAAGAAATACAAATTAAAATCATAATGAGACATGCTTACATATCTATTAGAATGGCTAAAATTATAAAGGCTAATTGTACTTCGTCTGAGCTAGATTGAGAAGCAACAAAAAATCTAAACTGTTGTTGGCATATATCATGATACCACCACTTTGGAAAATAGTTTGAAAATTTTTTTAAATGCAAAATACGTTGCAGTTACACCAATAGCCATTTTACTTCCAGGCATTTAACCAAGAGAAACAAACGCTATGTTCGTACAAGGACTTGTATATGAATTTCATAGCAGCTTTATTTTTAAGAATTGAAAACAGTAGAAATGTTCATCAATGTCCATCAATAGAGCAAAGACAAATTATGATCTATTCATTAAAGAGATTACTATTCAACATCAAAATGAACTATTTACAATTGGAGATTCTCAAAGTAATGATGCTGAGAAAAGAAAAGCCAGGCAATGAATAGAATATACTGTGTGATTCCATGACTATAAAAACAATCTAGAAAATACAAATTTATATAAAGTCACAGTCATCAAATATATTGGTGTGATTTTAGTGCCTTCTTCTGTGCTCCCATAGCTTCCTACACTTGGATCTCCAAGCATTTGTTACACCATGTGAAAATATGAACTCTTTTTCTTTATTCTGTCTTACTAGAATAAGAATCCTTGAAATTTTATGGACATTTGAACTCTCAGTTATTAGTAGAAATTCTATCACACAGTAAGTTTTCAAATATAAAGCCACAGTTTTACAATGACTTCTAAACTTTTACATGATCTAGCCACTCATTTAACCTCTGTGACCTCTTTCCCTGCTACTCTTCAGTCCCTCACAGTGGCCTCCTTGCTATTCCTCAGATATGCCAGGCACGATCCAACCTAATGGCCTTCAAGATAGCCAATTCCTTTGTCTGGAGTGACCTTATTGCTGATAGTTCTGGGCAAATTCATCACCTTTCCATACGTTTGTTCAATTGTCAGCTTCATTGTAACTAACCTGATCTTCCTATTAAAATTCTTACCTCCCCATCCCCTGCCTAGCAACCTTGATTTTTCTTACCCTGATCTAATTTTTCTTTTTCCCCATTGCACTCATCATTTTTGAATGCACTATGCAATTTTTATTCAGGTTTATAGCTTTTAATTGTCTCACCCATTAAAATAAACGTTCTACAAAGCCAAGTATTTCATTTACCAGTGTAGTCTGAAGTAATATCTGCCATATAATAGACAGTAGACAATGGGTAAATTTCAGAATAAATTAATGTTGAGAGTATACTGAATTTCATAAGTCATTTCAATATTTTTTCCAAAAAATAAACTATGTAAAACATACCTTAAATTTACTTTCAAAATATTTTATAGCATATAATGAACAAAATAAGACAAAAGAAGACAAAAAAACCCAAAATAAGCAAAAGCCTTAAAGAAACAATCATATGAATAACCATTTCAAACCTACTTAAAAATTGCATAATACCACACTCCTAGATCCTCTCTGAATGCTCTAAAATAACCCTTCAAAAGAAATACATTTTTTAAAATAACAGATATTTTGGCAAATAATTTAACAAAATAAAAGTTTCATTCATCTATGTAGATCATAATAAATGTTTTTAATAAGCATGAAATTATAACTCTGAAGTGTGCTAAAATGAAACCACCTGCTAAGGGTGAGAGAACAAAAATAAACATCATTTTTCCAAATAAGAGGAATTTATTACCTTTGAATCAAAGCATGTGGATTTGTTCAAAGTGGCAATAAAGGAATATGGAAACACAATCCATAGAAAGTCATATTTTAGATTTCTAAAAGACTTCAAAGTGAAGAGTATATATTTTTTAAATGCTACATAATGCTACATAATGAGAAGATGACAGGTTGTGACAAATAGCATTTTAAAAGCTCTATTCATAATGGAACAGAAGGTGTCATTTCCCTATAATTTTATATATGTCATTAATTTACTATATTTGGATACAACACATTACCAAACAGATGTTCATCAAAGACTAAATCATTTTTAATGGAACATAATAATTTGAACCTACATCTATTAATCATTTTTTTCGATCTAACATTTATAGTCTCGCTAAAGAATTTATCAGATATTGACAAATTTAAAAAAATATATAGGATAAAAAGTCGTGTTTGTAAAAGTAGATTTTCTTGAAATTTGCATTTAAATGAAAATATTTGCTGATATTTTTAAGACTTTAAATGTAATTTTTTATATATCTGACCTATCAGATGACATAAAATTTTTGGAGAAAATATGACTTAATTTTTTGATCTTGCTGAAGGTATTAATAAAGATCAACTGCTGGAATTATTTGTATTGTGATATCTGAGTTAATAAACATGAATAACTGGTATAAAATATGTTTTTTTTAAATTTTATTTATTTACTTGACAGAGATCACAGGAAGGCAGAGGGGCAGGCAGAGAGAGAGTAATGGAAGCAGGCTCCCTTCTGAGCAGAGAGCCCACTGTGGGACACAATCCCAGGAACCTGGAATCATAACAAAGAAATGATGATAAATTCCTTAAAAGACTCAAAGTTGCTCTTGACTGGTATGTTTCAAGCTCTATTCCTGGTTTGCGGACAGTTTTTAACAGGCCTGTCACTGTAGAAATCAGCTGGATGTCTAGAGGCTATCAGAACTGTGCAAAACCTTGGAGGGGTAAAGATTGAAAATCCTTTAGAGAGATTAGCTCCTTAAGACATTATTCATCCACACATTTTCCTCTAGACCATTAAGGCTGATGGATAAGGGGCACCTGAGGGGCTCTCTCATCATGTGGGTGGTGGGTTAAGCCTCTGCCTTCATCTCAAGTCATGGTCTCTGGGTCCTGGGATCCAGCCCCACATTGGGCTCTGCTCAAAAGGAAGCCTGCTTCCCTCCCTGCTTGCCTGCCTCTCTGCTTACCTGTAATCTCCCTCTCTCTCTCTCTCTCTGTGTCCAATAAATAAATAAAATCTAAAAAAAAAGGCTGATGGATGCTAAATTATGAAAACTGTTCCCTCCAAATGATGCTTCTTCATAAGGTTTTAATAATTTAAAATTGTAAGAATTTAAAATTGAAACTTGATCGTAGGATTTATCTTATACAATAACAATAAGTGATGGCAGTTATTATTAGTTCTGAAGTATTTGTGATTCTGAATTCTTGACCTCATTAGTAAATTTAGTTTTAATAAATTATTTAATATATAATAATATTTATTATATATATTATGGATAACATATATAATATATATAATAAATGCATTCATTCATTATTTATTTATTATTTATTATTATTATTTATTCATTTATTAACTCAAACACAAGAAAATTAATGACCTGATTGAAAAATTGGCAAGGACTGGAACAGACACCTCACTTAAGAAGATATTGAGATGGCAATAATGATATGAACAGATGCTGTGATGATCACAGCATGTCTAATTAAGGAATTGTAAATTAAAAGAACATGAGGGGCGCCTGGACAGCTCAGTGGGTTAAGCCACTGCCTTTGGATCAGGTCATGATCTCAGGGTCCTGGGATCGAGTTCCACGTTGGGCTCTCTGCTCAGCAGGAGCCTGCTTCCCTTTCTCTCTCTCTCTGACTGCCTCTCTGTCTTCTTGTGATCTCTCTCTGTCAAATAAATAAATAAAATCTTTTTAAAAAATAAATAAATAAATAAGACAATGATATATCACTACACATCTATTAGAATGGCTAAAATCCAAAATACAGACAACATAAAATGCTTTTGACGATGAGGAACAAGAGAAACTCTCATTCATTCTGGTGAGAACACCAAAATGGTGCTACCACTTTGGAAGACAGTTGGGCAGTTTCTTACAAAACTAAACATATTCTTACCATATGATCCAGCAATCGTGCTCCTTGGTACTCACCCAAAAGAGCGACAACTTTGTGTACACAGAATCCTGCATGTAAACCTGTGTTTGTAACAGCTTTACCCATAAGTGCCAAGAGTTGGAAATAACCAAGATGTCCTTCAGGAAGAGAATGGATAGATAAACTGTGGTCCATTGAAACAATGGGATATGATTCAGCGATAAAGAGAAATGGCTATCAAGCAATGAAAAGACAAGGAACAAACTTAAAATCCGTCATAATAAGAGAAAGAAGTCAATTTGAAAAAGCTTCATGTTGCAAGGTTCCAACTATATGACCTTCTAGAAAAGGCAGAACTATGCAAATGGAATAAAGGTCAGCGGTTTGTAGCAGTTAGGAGAGGAGGAGGATAAACAGGCAGAGCACAGAGGATTTTTAGGCCAGTGAAAATGTTCTGTATGATATGTATGATATTTTAGATATATATCACTACACATTTGTCAAAATGCATAAGATACTATACCAAGAGTGAACTCTATGAGAAAAGGTTTTTTTAAGATTTTATTTATTTATTTGACAGGCATCAAAGCAGGCAGAGAGGCAGGCGGGCAAAGCAGGGGTTGGGGGAAAGCAGGCTCCCTGCCAAGCAGAGAGTCTGGTCTGGGGCTCGATCCCAGGACCGTGAGATTATGACCTGAGCCGAAGGCAGAAGCCTTAACCCACTGAGCCACCCTGGTGCCCCACCAAGAGTGAACTCTAATGTAAACTGTGGACTTTGGTGTGATAATGATGTGTCAGTGTACGGTCAGTGAGCATGAAAAATTATCACCGTGGTTCAGGATGTTGATAATGGGGAAGGCTGTGTGTATGTGGGGAAAGGGAATTTTACTTTGATCCCCAAACTACTCTAAAAAATGCAGTCTGTTAAAAAAAAACTTTATAATGCAATATAATACAAAACAAGAATGCATATCAAGAGAGAAATAATGTTTAAAGGGAACAAAGAACTTCGGTAATGTGTACCTAGGGATTTTGATTGCACATTTGTAGGAAGTTCACATTGTCATTAGCAATTGTTTATCTGTGAAGTAGAAGTAACATAAAGAGTGTTGAAAACTCAAAAACGCAACACTACAAAAATGCCATCTATGGGCTCAAAAAATGGAACAAAATTTGCTTGGCTTTTTAAGCGTTGTGGGGAATGAAGGGACAGAATTTTAATTCAGCTTCATAAAAGATTGGATAATATGTTTCTACAAAGAAGGCTCCTCTGAGTAACATAGAAATGAACATGGTAGCTGAAAGTGGAAAAAAGGTTACATCTCTTGTGAGCTCACGTTCTCTACAACCCTGTCACTAAGTGGAGATAGTAACTGTTCGATGAATAGCAAATGGTAGTCTTTCAGATCCCCGGGATTTACACTAAGAATCGTGAATGGATTTTTAAAAAAATATGTAAAGAATGTCTACAGTGCAAGTACCTGGAAATAACTGACATTTTGGAGAGAATATTTTAATCAGCAGAGAAGGTAAAAATGAAAAAAGTTCCACGATCAGAGTAAACATATGGGATTAAAAAATAAAAGATAAAAAAAAATTTTTTAAAGGACTTTTTCTTTAAAGGACTTTACACAAAAGTCCTTTTTAAGAGACAGTTGGCTGTTTAAACCAAAAGTACAACTCACTAAGAGAATCACCGCATTATTTATTGGGGTAGAAAGACCTGGAATGTGGAAAGGCCCATTCTGCAGAGGAAAAAATAGAATCACTAACAGGCCTCATGCCTTGCACAGCCAGTGGCTAGAATCCCTGCCTCATGAGACCCTGTGCTAGAAGGCCGCTAGAACCATCTAGAACTACGTTAGTCTTTCTTGGAAGCCAACAAGTGTTTGCCCAGTTAAGGGCACAGTAACAATAAGTCACGTTAAGTTATAATGATTATAGATATCTTTAAAAGCCTTGTCAAGTTCCTTTTTGAGTAACCCTCACCCCACCCTTAGAGAAATTTATGTGTGGTTCACCTCTTTGAAATACCTCATTGTTCTTCCACATTTACAATAGTCAAAAGAAAAAAAAAAAAGCTTTTTATTAACAAAGTGTTCAGAAGTCGGCGCCACTGTAAACAATGAGAGTTTCTGATACCTGTACAGTTTTGTTGCAGAAAAAGCTGAAAGCACTCAGGTGAGAGCGAGCCAAAGGCTGGTGGGATTTTTAAAATTATAAAAACCAAAGCAAAAATCAAAACCAATGGCCAAGATTTCAAGTTTGCTACTAAAGGTATGACATTCTCCTAAGACATGCCAGTGAGTTGATCAATATATTCATATATTTATATTTGAATAAGAAGGAACTATTTGATGCAGCAAATTCACGTTGATTAAAAATTACCAGTTATAGGGGCTCCTGGGTGGCTCAGTGGTTTGTGCCTCTACCTTCGGCTCAGGTCATGATCTCAGGGTCCTGGGCTCGAGTCCCGCATCGGCCTATCTGCTCAGCCGGCAGCCTGCTTGCTCCTCTATCTCTCTCTCTGACTGCCTC
>NW_028134822.1:0-94314 GCF_964662115.1 Mustela nivalis | reverse complement strand
TAGAGAGTATGATGCAAGTGAAATAAGTCAGTCAGAGAAACACAAATATCACATGATTTCACTCATATGTGGAATTTTAAGAAACAAAACACACAAGCAAAGGGAAAAAAATAAGAGAGAGAGGAGACAAATCAAGAAACAGACTCAATTATAAAGAACAAGCTGATGGTTACCAGAGGGGCAGAGAGTTGGGGGATGGATGAAGTAGGTGATGGGGATTAAGAAGTGCACTTATTGGGATGCCTGGGTGGCTCAGTCATTAAGCATCTGCCTTTGGTTCAGGTCATAATCCCAGAGTCCTGGGATCAAGCCCCACATCAGGCTCCCTGCTTGGTGGGAAGCCTGCTTCTTCCTCTCCCACTCCCCCTGCTTGTGTTCCCTCTCTCGCTGTGTCAAATAAATAAATCTTTAAAAGAAGTGTACTTGGAGTGATGAACATAGGGTGATATACGGAAATGTTGAATTACTAAATTGTACACCTGAAACTAAGATAACACTGTATGTTAACTAACTGGAATTAAAACAGAAACTTAAAAAATGAAAAACTAAAAATGTCGGAGGCAGGCCCCTGACCAGGGCAGCCTCCGCCATTAAAAGATGGCGCCTGGCTAGTTGCCAGGTTAGGATTGCCTCGTGAGACTAAGCAGAACGCCCAAAGAGGAAGTAAACAGCATTGGTTGCTAGCGAAGTTGTTCGTTTAGGTGCACAGCCTGATTCGCTCCCTGCTGTACCCTGCTCACTGATTGGTCATGTAAGCGTATATAAGTGTGTAGACTTGCGGAAATAAAGAGAGAAGAGAGAGAAGATGCATCCGAACCAGGGCGTCTTGTCATCCTTGCGGGGCGAGGGTGATAAATGGCGCCGGCACCCGGAAACTAAAAAAAGGAATCTTGCAAGGTAATCCGCAGGAAAGCGGGGACATTAGCCATGTTCAAAAGTGGAAATTCCGCGGTAAAGCGGGGAGTAAAAATAGAAAAACCTTGCAAGGGAGAAGTCAGCAGGTAAGCGGGGTAAAACCACGACAAAGGTGGTGGGAAGCTTGTACAAGACCGCAACAAGAAGCGGGGCGGCCATAGAGCCGGGATTTTCTTATTGAAACTGCAGGTAAGCGGGAAAGGGACCACGATCAAAGTGGTGGGAATATTGTACAAGTCCGCAATAAGAAGTGGGGCGGCCTTAGAGCCGGGATTTAGTGGTGAGTATACGCGGAACAGCCATTAGGTTGGGATTCTAATTATGGGATCTGGACTGTCAAAGTGGAGGTTAGAGGGTTCCCTAAAGGACCTTCTAAAGGCCAATGGCACGCCATTAAAAACAAAAACTGCTCAGGCCTTTTTGAATACAGTGGAAAAGGCGGCTCCATGGTTCCTAGATGAAGGCTTGCTAAACATACCTCAATGGGACCACTTAGGGGAGGATTTGAAGAAACAGGATGCTTTAAATCTTTGCCTCAAATTTAACATAACAAAAGCACAGGCACGGGACATAGTAGTCTCCTGCAGAAACTGTGTGATCTTACTACCTGCACCGTCCTTGGGGGTTAATCCTAAGGGTTTGTTACCTAATCATATATGGCATATGGATGTCACACATGTTTCAGAATTTGGAAAGTTAAGATATTGCTGTCTTTCCCAGTGCTGGAATGTCACAGCCTTCAAGCTGGCTGTGATTATGCATATCCCTACCCATGTTCCTATCCCAGTTTCCATTCCAGAGGACAAGTTACCGGTGGTGCTATCCAGAAAGAAGAGATTTTGGTATCACAGCTGCCGTTGTGACAGCATTGGCTATATCTACAGCAGCTGCCACGGCAGCAGCAGTCTCGCTTGCTGCAACTATACCCACTGTGGAAGCTGTGAACACCCCTGCAGAATGAACGGCAGCTGCCCTTCAAACATAGACTCAGATCAATGCACATCTGCAAGCAGGAATCCTGATAGTCAACCAGATAGTGGATTTGGTTCAAGAACAAGTGGACATATGGGGGGCCCCATTGGGACTGGGATGTATAGTACTCTTCCCGGCAATTTGTGTAACTCCCATAGCCTATACTAATATGAGTGACTTACAGAATGTCTCCCGACAGCTCTCCCAATACTTGCGGGGGAATTAGTCCGTAGAATTCCAAAACTATACTCAGCACCTGCTACTAGGCATAACAAGGATAAATAACACCAGAGGTGAGCTGGCAACCCTCCCAGAGATAATCAAAACATTGCAAGATGTGTTAACCTTTACGAAACAATGGGCTAGCATAATTGGTCTGATAACAATCCTTATAGTGGGCTTGATTCTGCTAGTATTTGGAGGCGACAGCAACATAGGCAACAGCAAGCCATGGTGCAGGCCTTGTTAGCCATCGAGGCTGGAACATCCCCTCAAATATGGCTAAGTATGCTGGATCGGTAGTCAACGATGGGTAAGATTGGTGGGGGAAATATACCAACCTAAGACAGGACGCAGATCATTGATATCTGCTGTCTGATGACGGGTAAGGATATTCCCCGCCACTGACAACCTAAGACAGGCACGATCCCTGCCATAAAAGAAAAAAGGGGGAGATGTCGGAGGCAGGCCCCTGGCCAGGGCGGCCTCCGCTATTAAAAGATGGCGCCTGGCTAGTTGCCAGGTTAGGATTGCCTCGTGAGACTAAGCAGAATGCCCAAAGAGGAAGTAAACAGCATTGGTTGGTAGCGAAGTTGTTCATTTAGGTGCACAGCCTGATTCGCTCCCTGCTGTTCCCTGCTCACTGATTGGTCATGTAAGCGTATATAAGTGTGTAGACTTGCGGAAATAAAGAGAGAAGAGAGAGAAGATGCATCCGAACCAGGGTGTCTTGTCGTCCTTGCGGGGCGAGGGCGATATAAAAAATAAATATTATCAGTGATAGAAAAAAATAAAATGTTATAAATTAAAAATAATAAATATATAAGAGGGGAAACTAGTTTCATGAGATATCAAAACATAGTCTAAACCTTTATGTTTATAAAATGTGGTATTGACTAGAATAGATAATCAGACTACTGGAATAGAATAGAAATTCTAGAAATAGATTAAAGTACATATAAAGGTTAATATATGATCAAGATATAATCTCAAATAATAGGAGCAAATTTGGAGTTTTTAATAAATAGTGTTGGGATAGCTAACTATGCATTTGGAAAAACATAAAATTAGATCTAAAATTAGATGGGATACCTGGTGGCTCAGTGGGTTAAGCCCACTGGTTTAGGTCATGATCCCATGATCCTGGGATTGAATCCCACTCCTGGCCCCTTGCTCAGTGGGAAACCTACTTCTCCCTCTGCCTGCCCCTCCCCCTGCTGTACACTATTTCTCTCACTCTCTCTCCCTCTCTTTCTGACAAATAAATAAAATAAATAAAATCTCAGAAAATAAATAAATAAATTACTCTTCACACCATTTATAAGTATAACTAAATATAAGAAATAAAAATGTACAAGCACATTCTTCTACAAGAAGAACAGAAGATTTTTTTTTTTTTACAATGGATTTATGGAATATTTTTCAACTATGACTCAAAATTTACATGCAATAGAAAAACGGACTGACATATTTGACTCAATAAAAATGTTTTTGCATTGGAGAATGCCATAAACAAAACAGAAAATATATACAATCTACATCACAGAAAAAGTCATAATATATTTGATACATAAAGAATTCTTAAAATTTGAGGAAAGTGTTCAAAACAGAAGAAAAGTGGGCAAATATATGAACAAAAATTCACAAAGAAAAGACATGCAAAACAGCTCTTGCTGTGGAATCTCACTAATGATAGAAGAAATGAAATTTAAAACTATAATAAAATATAATTTCTCACATATCATTCAGTTAAAAAATTTATTTTCCACAACAAGATGCAACTCTAATAAACATTTTTGGTGAGTTCTATAAAAACCACAAAAACTAATTTTCCAGAATCCAGGAAAACTTGAGATGGTCCTCAGTTCCTTAGGTTTTATCTGGATATCAAGATCTACCAAGACAGCATGAAATGTAAAGTCTATAGACTGATTTCACCACTGGATACAGATGTAAAAGTCCTAAAACTAAAACAACAGCATTAAAATTTACCCAGAAATTTTAGAATCTATTTATATTAAAAATGTACATAAACTAATCTAATTACAAAATATTGATAATCTCAATAAACCAATGCAACAACCAAAAAAATTCAAAATATTTCATAAGCTAGTACTAAAGTGATCTTCCCTCACAAAGAAAAATAAAGGTATTAAAATGAGAGAAAGAAGACAAAGATTTTTGCTGTCACCATTATCTAATAGTTTTCTGGATTTATGGCTAAATTCAAATAGGTACAATATACATAAATGTATTATTTTAAAAACAAGTAAAGGATACTAATAAGAATTGACAGACCCTTTAATGAAATAAAATCAAATGTTGAGAAATATCTTAATATATGTAGAAAAACTTAGTGAATGACAAAAAAGATATGACAAACCAATAGCAAAGTTCTAATTTATATAATAAGTGGAGTTTGGAAATTGAGCTTCTTAGAAAAATGTTAATGCTTCACCTAAGAAATTCCAGACTCTTTATAGATTTAAATGGAAAATAAATAAAGGAACAAAACAGAATAAAATCTAGGTCATACAGGATGACTATTTCAATGGGAAATTCCTCGCTAAACATAAAAAAACCCCTTATGAAATAATATTAAAAACCAAAAACCAAAAAAAAAAAGTAAGTCTTGACCACTAAACAGTCAAGAACATAACAATTTATATAAATAATAAACTTACATATTAACATATATTTAAATGAATGCACAGCTACTTACATACAAATGCACATGAATATGAATATGTAAATGTGTGCATTCATATGTAAATACAGCTTCCAGGTTCAAACTCACTTTCTCAGTGAACTTTTTCATTATTTTTTTGCATTTAGATCTTTGATCTATGTAGCCATTTGGCATATGGCTGCAAAATAGGATGCAAGAGAAAGATGGGAAAAGAGAATTTTGGAGATGAATGTCATCTTTGGATTATGGGTCGTGGGGCGATGTAGAAACATCTCCAGACTAGAGGTTGAGCAGCTAATTTATCCTTTAGGGATGGTTTACTGGAGTCCTTGCTCTTCCTACACTCTGGTCCTGTGTGTGGTCCCCGGTGACCTTTGGCTTGGGAGAATGCCTGGCAGGTTTGCCTACCCCACGCCTGGTATTTACCTCCTGCTCTGTCAATAACCCTTTGCACAAAAACTAGCAACTTCCACTCCCCAAAGCCTCTCAGAGGCCCAACGGAATCCTTGCAGTCTGACACATTTGGATCTGAATTTATATATCGATGATTGCTGTTGCGATGCCCTATATGGGAAGCTCCAGGTAAGTGCACCAAGGCTATTCTCATGTATTTCTTAGGCTATTTTTCCTTCATTTGGAGATGTTCAAGCCTGAAATTATCCACTGGAGAAACAGCACTGAGTCACAGCTCGTGGCTCTGCTACTGGCTAGCACCGAGAACTCAGCAAGCGCCCTCAAGGCTGAATGACAGTGTTAAAACCTAAGACCATTTTTCCTGCTGTTGTCTTTCCACTTTCAGGAAGAGGAATAAGATTGAAAATTAGGCTAACTTGTTCCTTTCTAAAACGCAACACATGCTGACTTAAATAGAGTAATTGAACAGAAAGTGGAAGCGCCCGTAATTCTCAGCCTGAGAGGATTCACGAACTTTAAATTGTCACATAAATTGAATGTTTAAATGCCACAGCTGGGAAGGGATAG
The DNA here is from genome assembly GCF_964662115.1 of Mustela nivalis. NCBI lineage: Eukaryota > Metazoa > Chordata > Mammalia > Carnivora > Mustelidae > Mustela > Mustela nivalis. Next base: position 88,538 of record NW_028134822.1, on the reverse strand, counting down.
TTCCTAGGCTGATTTCCTCAAGCCCCTGCTCATAAACTCAGAAACAGGAACTCTTTAACCTGACATTTACTTGAAGGTGAGGTCACAGCCCGCCCTCTATCAACTTTTCCAATATCATCCCTTACCACTATTTCTAGTTCAATTAGACATTTTCACTTTACCCAAACATTCCCTCCACTGTCCTATCTTCACACACTTTCTTCATCTGTCTCTTACCTCTGGAATGTGTTATTTCTCTTCCACCCTATTTCTGACAGTTAAAAATCCTTTCCAAATTTCAAGATACAGCTATGATTTATTTATATGCACGACAGTGCTACCTAGCCCTTCCAGCCACGGAACTCATTTTACAACAGAAAACATTGTTGCCCACATTATACAAATTGGACTCGGAGCAAGTAAGACACTTTGCCTGGGTGTTCACAGTTAATGGGTTTCAAAGCCAGGGTCTGTGCCTGCCAGTAGAGATCCCCAAATGAATGTGACACACTCCTGCTCTTGGGATGTCACAGTAGCTCAGTCCTCCAAACAGAGGGTATATTTTCCTTCCAATAATGCTAGATCTAGAATCTTTTAGGGACATTTATCACATTTTAAATTTATTCTAAATTTTTCATTTGTTCTTTTAAGTAAACTCTGTGCCACACATGGCCTAGAACTCACACCTCTGAGATCAAGAGTCACATGATCTACTGAGTGAGTCATCCAAGTGCCCCAATATGCCTAATTTATATTTTATTTTATATATATATATATGTATATATTTTATTCATTTGACAGACAGAGATCACAGGTAGGCAGAGAGACAGGTAGAGAGACAGAGGAGGAAGTAGGCTCCCCGCTGAGCAGAAAGCCTGATGCAGGGCTTGATCCCAGGACCCTAGGATCATGACCTGGTCAGAAGACAGAGGCTTTAGCCCACTGAGCCACCTAGGTGCCTCTATATTTTATTGTTAATTCACAAAGTGATTCCTTCCTTGTCTTTCTACTTAAAGTAATATGCGTAATTTATACATCCTGATAAATAACTGGTCCATTATGTTTTAGTTGCTAGTCCTCTCTGCTTCAAACCCCAAAATCTGAGACTAAATCATCACTGAATTGGATGGAAGAAAAAATTCATGCGTGTGTGTACAGAACTTTACCTAACAATGCATGTTAAAGACTGACTATACCAGTTAAAAATCTGAAATCTACATTTACGTATCTAGCTATAAGATCTATTACAGTAAAGAGCTCATAAAATCTAAGGAAAGGTTTCAGGTGTGAGGAATTAGAGTAAAATCTTCTCTATTTTGTCTCATCTGTAAGAATACATCTGCTTAAAATCACACAGTTTGGGGAAAAAAAAGTCAAACCTTCTTTAGGATATTAATCATACCTTATTTAATTATGATATTCCTATCTCATCCTTAAAATGCCTCAGTGAGGCAAACTGGGCATATTTTTACCATTTTTATTTAGCCAGAGTTGATAGAGATTAACTTTCCCAAGATGACGTGCATATCAGAACTAGAATCCAGGTTCTCTGATACAGTTTCCATAAGAATATGTCAGGCTGTTCACAGGATCTTGGATTCAAACTAGTGTATTCTCTGCTGGTCCAAACAGAGCATCTTGCCTAATTCTTTAAGGTTTTGAGACTGACCTTATGAAATGCTTCATACCAGGAACAAGATTTTTTGAAGTTATTGCTTACATTACAATTTCCTAAGTAACTATCGAATGTAAGGGAGACATTGATAGGAAATTCAAAAGTGGCACCAAATCATTGTAACATAATTAACCTTGAAGGTTATTGCTTGATTTTCATCAAAGTCACCAATGAAGGTCATTTGAAGGTCAAAACGGAGCTTTTTACTTTCTTTTTCTTTAAAAGTGCTTTTCAGTAGAACTTTCTGTGATGAAATATAGAAATTTTCTATATCTGTACTGTTCAGTCTGGTAGACCCTAGCTACACAGAGCTATTGAGAGTGCTAGAAATGTGGCTGGTAAAACTTAAAAACTGATCTTTCAATTGAATTTCAATTAATTTAATTTGAAATTGTCACACGTGGCCAAGGGCTACTGTGTTGGGCCGCATAAATTCAGATAATTCTCATTGGAGCTGAAGTGTTTCAGGAAGGTAGGAATTTGAGTAAACATTAAAAGGTGAGAATTTGAGTAAAGATTAAAAGGCTTCCTAGCTCATTTTTTTCTAGATTTTCCCCCATTTCCTGCATTTTCCTGGTGTTTCATTTTGCCTTTTTTTTAAAAATCATAATATTTCTTTTAATTTTTCTTCAGGTGTCATTGGTACATATTTACTACAAAAACATTTAACAGAGAGCACAGTTTTGTATAAGTTAGGCACTCAGTTTGTTGGATGCAGTATTAGCTTTAGACCCAGGCCCCAAGGACTCTTGCCTAAGGCAGTAGAGACATCGAAGTGAAGGGCTCATGGGGTCCAGTTTACCCCTCCCCACCATGCTCTCAGTGTTTAAGACTTTGTCTATGTGGTCCTAATCCCACTTCCAGAGGACTGCATTCCCCAGGATGGTCTGTGACAGACGTAAGTGTATCTATCCCTCTGCCTGCGGGATGGTATGGGGATGCCTACTGTTTGACTGGGTGGTGGGACAGGAGACAGAGCTGGAACGTGCAAACCAGGGTGCACACATGCGCACAATGAGGACCCCTTGTGTGCAGGATGGAGCCAGGGTGAAGACTAAGCAAGTAGAATGGAGTGGCCTCTTCCCATCCTGTCCCATTTCAGAGCAGAACCCCTCCTATGTGACCAAGGTTTCCAAATTCAGACCTGGCTTTCTGGACCTTACAGACCTTACCTTGTCTTCAACAAGTGAGCAAGAATATATTTAATAGTTCATTAGCTTGAGGTATAACTTTTAATGTTTAGGCATTTTTTTTGGGGGGGGGTCTCCATTTACTCTTGCCATGGTGGAGAAGGGGCAGGCAAATGACCCTACAGGCACTTCACCTTGTCCCCTGGGATGCCTTGCCCCTGTGAAGATAAGTGATCCTGGGCAAGAGTCCTGTCAGCCTGGATCTAGAGGTAATACTGCGTCCAACAAACAGTGCCTACTTGATACAAAACGGTGCGCTTTATTATTTAGACTTACTTTCTAAATAAGTAACGTGACATCAGAGGTCAGCTGAAGAGTACATCCCAAAATATTTCCTCAGGGGCCAGTCACCAGTCAGAAACTCTACCTTCCCTTCTTACCTACCCTCCTTTCCTGTCTCTCCCGTCCTTCCTTCCTCTCTCCCCCTTTTTTTTATCCTTCCTTTAATAAATACTTATTAATGTTCTATTACGTGTCAAGTACCTTTAACGTTCTGGGGTTCTGGGTTAGGAAGATTTCAATTAGGTACCATCTCTGTCTTTGTGGTCTTTTAGGCTGATGGGGAGACAGATGCTTAAGTAATGATTTCATCCAGAAGAAGCTATGTGCAGATACTACGTGGTAGTGGTTCATGCAGGTTTGAATTAGTCATCACTGCAGTTATGAATTGTGTAGGCAGTTGGAGATGGGAATGTGGTGCATTTCAAATATATTGCCTCTACTTGACCTTAGCTCTGATCTGACTATTGAAGCTAAGTTTATAGGGCTGAATAATTAGCCAAAAAAGGCTGTGCTTCCTGGGGTCAAGAAGTTGTGCATGAAGAAACTGGAATTTGGGGCACCTGGGTGGCTCAGTCAGTTAAGCATCTGCCTTCGGCTCTGGTCATGATCTTGGGATGGAGCCCTGATTTGGGCTCCCTGCTCAGTGGGGAGTCTGCTTCTCCCTCTCCCTCTGCCTTACCCCGTGAGCCCCCCTCCCCAGCTTGTGCTCTCTCTCAAATAAATAAATAAATAGACATCTTAAAAAAAATAGAAACAGAAGTTTACTTGGCAGATATGTTGGGCAAAACTGTTCTATGATATGCTCTCTTAGGAAAAGAGGAAAAGTTAGACTGGACACCTGAGATTTAAAAAAAAAAAAAACAGTAGGCTGTAGGTCAGAGGTGATGCGAAATGAAAATTGGTCTTTGAAGAGTCTGAGTAAGAAATCTGCTGGAGCCATTACAGAGGAATTTCATATGGGCACATGCAGAGACTGGCAGGAAGCAAAGCACCCAGGACAAAAAATAAAATGTTTTACACTGGGCGGGGGTCGATCTCGCAAACCTGAGACCCTGACAGGAGACAAAATCAAGTCCGCAGCTCAACTGACTCAGCCACCCGGGCACCCCAGACACATACCTTTTTTTAGGTGAATTTCAAAATATCCTGTCAAAATCCTTAACAATTTCTGGTGACATTCTGGCTAAAGTTCTTTAATATTAAAAATTTATTGGGAAAAAAATGTAAAACTTAATATACATTGTAGCTTCTTGTCCTTTCAAACATGGCATATGTTTAAAGTTAGTTAATAAGTCAGCCAGGTTTTTTATTTTTTTTCATGTGTGTCTTAAATATTTCTTGTAAGGCTTATTTTAGGTATTTTTATGGCATTTGGTTTTATTGTAAATGAGAATATAATCTATTTTTCTTTTTTTTTTCTAAATTTTTTTTCAGGAAGACAAGAAAGCCATTGTTTCTTCAATTTAATTTTTCACTGTTATATTTAGAATTTAAATCTATGTTATATTCAGATTAATTTATGCTTTTCTCTTTGTTGGTTATATGGTACTTTTTTCTGAGTGTGGTAATGGTATTACATTAGCATTATCAAAAGAATAAGGTTGGTCATCATTTTTGTGGTTGCTAACAGTTTGTAGAATTTTTATTCATTCAACAATTATGGATTGGGTTCCTGGTTTATTAAGTGCCAAAAATTGATTTAGGTTCTGGACATATAATAGTGTGAATAATAATCTATACCTTGATGGTTTGGTAGATCTTCTCTGCAAAAGATTTTTGCTTGTAAGGAAGAATCTTTGACTAACTTTACAATTTATTATTATTATTATTATTATTATTATTATTATTAATTTATTACATAGTCATGTTTCTTTATTATTATTATTATTATTATTAATTTATTACATAGTCATGTTTCTACATTGAAGAAATTGGTTATTTATATTTTCTTAGAACATTATCCATTTCACTAGATTTTAAAGCTTGTATAAATGTTACATAGACATAATTTGGCAGTTCCTATGACTGTGTGTGCATAAGTAGTGTTTTCTTTTTGGATTTATATATTTGTTTCTAGGTTACTATTTTACTCAAAGAAAGGTTTTGGTTTTATTGATTATGCACATAGTTTTCTTTTGGGTTGGTGCTGGAGTGGGAGAGTTATTCTACTTTTTCTGACTCTGTATTTTTCCTTTTTATAGTGTCTTCTATTGGATTTTTAATTCATATATATTCTTTTTTTAATATTCAAATATAGAAACTTATGGTTTTAATTTTTTCTTTTGCTACTTTGGCAACTGCCTGCAAATTTTTTATAGTACAAACTATTACTTTCTAAATATATTTAAAGTTTACATTTGAAATTCCTAAATGAATGATTTAATTAAAAGATATAGCATATGTATCTTGCTTAGAAGATATTTTAAAATTTCTTAGTGGATGATTTGTTTTACCTACTTTTTTGCTACTAATTTCTTATAATACAGCATAAATTCTATTAAGAATTCATTGAATTTTCTTTCCTATGGCATAATACATGGACAATTTGGAGGAAAAACACATAGGTATTTGAAAAGAATATCACTTTCTGCTTTGGGGACTACACGACTTTCGATATTTATTAGTTTAAGCTGGTTTGCTGTGTCACTCAAATTCTCTATAGCAGGACACCTGGGGGACTCAGTTGTTAAGCATCTGCCTTAGGCTTAGGTCAAGATCCCAGGGTCCTAGGATCTGGCCCCACACTGGGCTTCCTGCTCAGCGGGGAGCCTGCTGCTCTCTCTCCTTTGCCCCTCCCTCTCACTCATGCGCACATGCACACTTGCTCTCTCCCTCTCTTTCAAAACAAGTAAAATCTTTAGGAAAAAACCCACAAATTCTCTGTAGTATTAAATATTTTTTTGTTTATATAATTTGGCAGTCTCTGACATCTGGACTTATCATTTACTTTATCCAGTAACTATAACTTTTTTAAAATATATTTTGAAACTATATTGCTATATGAATAAATCCTGCAGTGCTTTTTTTTTAAATGTATATTTTAAAAATATTTCTCTCATAATGGTTTTAACTTATTTTTTACATTTTTAGGATTTTCTCCATGAACAGTTATTGTAAGGGCCTATACAGCCAGAGCAGCCCCACTCCGGTTGAACTGCCATTTTTTGGTAAAACTTCAATTGACTCTGCCCCGCGCCCCCCAGGGGAACTTACTTAAAAACAAGTCCCAGAAACCAGTCCCAGGTAAAAAAGCCCAAATACAAGGGTGGGTCAGGTCAGGTAGAGACATTCAATCAGTGGGGGGTGCATTCTGTTTCCTAGCTACCAAGGAGTATGGGCACTGCCCTTTGGGTACCTTTTGGGTGCCAATTCTGACCAAGGTGATAGGCTGGTTCAAATGCCTACTAGGGTAAATTGTAATTCAATTGATCACCTAGCATGACTGTGCAGGTATCTCTGTGTGTTAAAATTTCATTGGCCACCTGTGCTTGGCCAGACCCAGCCACATGGCCTTTAAAAGCTAGTCTGTGAAACAGAGAGGGGTTGTCCTCTCTGTAAGGGGCGGCCCCTACCGGTCTGTTTGACGGTTGGATTCTTGATGCTTGACGCAAAATTAAGCTTTGCTTGACTTTTGCTTTGTATCAGTCTCGCTCCTTTAATCACGGACCCATTATTGGGGTACCCAATATTGGGGACCCAACATTATGTTGTTTGTGAGCAGGGACAGTTTGGAAAAAAGATTTCCTCCCAATCTTTGTCTCTCATTTCTTTTATACGGGTAAGAGGGGCCATCATTTTTCTGTCCTTGACCTAGGTGAAAGTAGTCAAGATTTCACCACAGACTGAGGTAACTTTTATGAGGTTGAGAATATGTCTTTCTATTCCTAACAATTATGAATGGGGGTCAAATTTTGCCAAATGCTTTTTCTGTATCAGTTGAAATGGTCACATAATGTTTTCTTTTGTTTGATTAATATAATTTACATTGTATGCTTTTTAAATGTTAAAACATCCTTAACTTTTCTTTTTCTAAGATTTTATTTATTTATCTGAGAGAGAGAGAGAGAGCAGAGTGAGAGAGAGAGAGAAGTGGTAGAAGCAGTCTCCCTAATGAGAAGGGAGACCATGTGGTCTCCATGCAGGGCTCCATCCCAGGATACTGGGACCATGACCTGCCTGCAGGCAGACACTTAATGCACAGACTCACCCAGGCATTCCCATCCTTACTTTTCTGAAAGAAACCCTATTTTGTCATGATATCCTATTACATATGGGATATAAATGTCACATATATCAAGGATGAATATTAACAACATAACGTCACTACTGATGTTATGTAACATCATTAGTGTAAAAATGTTGGGCAGCTTTTCTCCTTTTGAAACTTTTTTTTTCTTCTCACTTTTCATACCTTAGGAGTGACTCACTGTGTGTCATTTACATTTAAGGAGTTTACCTCCTTGAGGATGAAGTATCTTCTTAAATTATTTGGACTTCTCCCAGGGAGGTGTGTCTATTCTCCCCATTTATTTATTCAATCATATATTATATCATGGATGTTTATTTTATGCCTTAGATTATAAGCCAATGCTACTTTATTTTGTTGTACCAATGGTCCCAGTTTGGGGCATAGAGAGTTTGTTTATTTGGCTCCTGTGTCCTTTGGCATATCTTGTCAACTTTTTTTTTTTTTTAAAGATTTTATTTATTTATTTGACAGAGATCACAAGTAGGCAGAGAGGCAGGCAGAGAGAGAGAGAGGAGGAAGCAGGCTCCCTGCTGAGCAGAGAGCCCGATGCGTGACTCGATCCCAGGACCCTGAGATCATGACCTGAGCCGAAGGCAGCGGCTTAACCCACTGAGCCACCCAGGCACCCACGTGTCAACTTTTTTTGATTGCTTCCATGCTTTGTCTTCCTAGTTTTCCAGGCTCATCGTCCTAGAATCCTCAATATTCCTGCTCTTGTCCTAGAATCCGCTTTTTCTCCAAGAAGCCCTCGTCCTAGAATCCGCTTCTTCTCCGGTTCCGTTTATTAGAGACTGAATTAGAAACCAAGGTCTGAGTGCTCTTTGTGCTTTTGCTAAAGGGATGTCATTGCTTTCAGGTATTTTATGTGGACAGAGCAAGGAAATAGATGAGTGTTTACTTACCCATGTATGTATTTCAATATGTAACCGTCAATATCTTTACTAAGATAAACATGAGTTCTACTGATCCCTCCGACTCTAGTCCATTACAACATGGATCATTTTAACCTTTTTTCTTGCTTACCTGTGAGTTTACACTCCAACAGTGAGAAACCTGGCTCTTACCATTGCCGTTCACTTACTGAACTGTTCAGTTCCTACCTGCGAGTATAGTGTTACTAGAATTGTTCTATATCTCCATGGCGAACTACTCTATTTGCAATTTCCTGATGACAGATGATGTGTAGTATCTTTTAATTTGCTTATTTGCCACCTGTATATCTTCTTTGGTGAGATTTCTGTTCTGATTTTTTGCCCATTTCATTAGATTGCTTGCTTTCCTGTTGTTGAATTATGAGAGTTCTTTGTAATTTTGGGTTTGGATCTTTTACCAAGTATATGTTTTGCAAATATTTTATCCGAGCTGGAGCTTGTCTTTTGCTTTTCTTTATGGTGTCTTTTGCAGAGCAGAAATCTTTAATTTTAAGAAAGCCCAATTTATTATTTTTTTTCTTTTATGGGTCATGATTTTGCTGTTGCATGTAAAAATAGATCACCAAACCACAAGTTTATGTAAATTTCCTTCTTTTTTTTTTCTGTAGAAATATTATAGCTTGACTTATACATTTTGGTCTATGTTTCCTTTTGAGTTAATTTTCTTAAAATACATAAAATCTGTGTACAATTTCTTTTTGCATATGGATGTCCAGTTGTTCCAGCACTATTTGTTGCAAAGATAATCTTTTTCCCCATTGAATTTCCTTTGCTTCTTTGTCAAATATCAGTTTTCCATATGTTTTTTTTTCTTTTTGTTTTTTTGTTTTTTTTTTTTTGTTTCTTCTGGACTATCATAGTCCATTGATCTATGTCTTTATTTTCCTCTAATATCATGCTGCCTTAATTATGGTAACTTTATGACGTCCCAGTAAATACTGAGATCAGTTCGTGTGAGTCACCCAGCATTGTTTTTCCTCAACATTGTGTTGGCTGTTCTAGCCTTTTTGCTTTTCATATAAATTTTAGAATCAGCTTGTTGATATCTACACAATAGCTTGCTGGGATGTTGGCTGAGGTTATGTTGCAACTGTAGGTCAGAGTGGTGTGGGGCCATGGAGCAAAAGGTCAAGAAAGAATTCCTGAGACATCTGCAGTGCAAAAAGGTGTTTTTGTTTTTGTTTTAAGAACAGGGACAGAACCAATGGGCAGAAAGAGCTGTCCTGTGATTTTGAGGAGTGATTAATTATATACTTCTAAGTTGGGGGTTGGGTAGAGATAAAGAAAGTCTCTAAAGGGATTTTCATATGTTAAGGAAGACTTACAGGATCCTGGAGATCTGGCTATTGTCTAGCTGAGGCTGTTTTTGCCTCTAGCAAGGCATTAACATTAAGATGACCCGAATATCACACCTCTCGTGTCTGTGGAATTTATCAGTGGGCTGTAAGTTGTAAGAAAATTTAATCTATATTTCTTTTGCCTTTGTTCTCCTCAACAAGAGTATTCCCAAATCCTCCCTGCATTCTGTACCACTCCTCCCAAATTCATTTTAAAGTTCTAACCCCTAGCATCTCAGAAGGTGACTGTATTTTAAGACCACTCCTTTACAGATGTTACCAAGCTGAATGGAGGTCATTAGGACTGGCTTTATTGCCAAATGACTGGTGGCCTTAGAAAAGGGGAAGTCTGAAGCACACCCTTGCAGAGAATGGAGAGTGAAGATGAAGGCAGAGATGTGGAGGATGTTTCTACAAGCTAAGGAATGCCGAAGATTGCTGGCAAAGCACCAGAAGTGAGGTGAGCAGCAGGAAACGGCCTCAGGGCTCTCAGAATGAACCAGTCCTGCCAACACCTTGATCTTGAAACTTTACTGTCCAGAACTGAGATGATACATTTTTGCTGCTTTGGCCACTTAATTTGGGGTGCTTTGTTTCGCAGCCTTGGCAAATGAATAGACTCCCATCTCTTATGACATTGCTGTCATTCTATTACTTGCTCATAACTGTTTACTCGTCCATAACCAATACATTGTTACTTCTCTTTTAAGAATAAGAAAAAATTTTAGAGTTATTTTAATTTTATCTTCATTTATTCTTTCTCCAACACTCTTCCTTTTTTTATGTCCATGCAAGTTTCTGATCAACATCATTTTCTTTCTCCCTAAAGACCTTTTTTTCTCTTTCTCTCTCTTTTTTTTTAAACATGTCTGGCTGGGTGCGTTTGCTAGTGATGGATTCTTTCACCCGGTATTTGCCTGAGAAAGTCTTTATTTCTCTTTAATGCTTAAAGACAATTTTGTTGGATTTAGAATTCTAAGCTGGTACCTTTTTTTCCTCTCTCTTTCAACACTTGTTTAAATGTATCTATCAGTCTACTTATTTCCTGCTTTCTTGGTTTCTGACAAGCCTTTCTCTCTAATTCTCGTTTTTCTTCCTCTATTGTTGAGAAAATTTTCTCTCTGACTTCTATCAAGATTTTTCTCCTTGACTTTGGTTTTCTGTTGTTGACTATCATATACTTGATGTGGGAAACAAAGGCAAAAGAAAAATAAATTCCCTTACTACCTAGAGCCCACTGACAAGTCCTTGAAACAGGCAGAGTGACATTCCCCGAGGAACTCAACTGCCTCTATGTTCATACTTTGCTAAGGGCAAAGGCAATCTTAGCCTGACCCCCAGGATCTTGTAAGTCTACTGTAACATATAAAAATTCCTATGGAAACTTCCTTTATCTCTAGCCCTCCCAAGATACATGCTGGCAATCATCCCCCAAGCATATGACCTGCCCATATACACCTGAAGTGTCTCATTACCAAGGTTTTATAAGACGGTAATAGATGACCATTTCCCAACAATAGCTAGCCCCTCAAGGTCCTGGAAACCTCCTTCCAAAATACCCTAGAGCCTGACTTAAGCTATCCTTAACCCCCACCCAACTTGAAAGTATGTAACAGGCCATTCCTCATGACCACAGCGCAGCTCTTTCTGCCCCCAGGTTCTGTCCCCATGATTTAATAAAACCACCTTTTTGCACCAAAGATGTCTCAAGAATTCTTTCTTGGCCATCTGCTCTGAATCTTGACATCTTTCCTACATCAGACCTAGGTATAGTTGGCTTTTTTTTTTTTTTTTTTTAAATTTTTTGCTATTCTGTTTGGTGTGTTGTGACTGCGTGTATATCGTGATTTTCAGAATAATCTCAGCCGTTTTTATTTGGGTACTTATTTTACTCCATTCTGTCGTTCCTTCTGGCATTCCAATTACATGTGTGTTGCACCTTTTAAAACTATCCCAAAGTTCTTGGATGCTCTTCTCTGTGTCTCTTTGCCATTTTTATCCTTTGCCTTTCTGGTTGGTAAGTTTCTACCTGTAAGGGCCTATTCAGCCAGAGCGGCCCCACTCCGGTTAACTGCCATTTTGTTGTTTACGCAGTAAAGCTGATATTGACTCTGCCCCCTGGCCCCCAGGGGAACTTACTTAAAAATAAGTCCTGGAGAGTCCCAGGTAAAAAAGCCCAAATACAAGGGTGGGTCAGGTCAGGTGGAGACATTCAATCAGTGGGGGGCGCATTCTGTTTCCTAGCTACCAAGGAGTATGGGCCCCACCCTTTGGGCACCTTTTGGGCACCAATTCTGAACTAGGTGATAGGCTGGTTCAAATGTCTACTAGGGTAAATTGTAATTCAATTGGTCACCTAGCATGACTGTGCAGCTTTCTCTGTGTGTTACAATTTCATTGGCCACCTGTGTGTGGCCAGGCCCAACCACATGGCCTTTGCTCTATAAAAGCTAGTCTGTGAAACAGAGAGGGGTCATCTTCTCTGTAAGGGACTGTTTGACGGTTGGTTTGATTCTTGATGCTTGACATGAAATAAAGCTTTGCTTTACCTTCGCTTTATATCAGTCTTGCTCCTTTAATCACAGACCCATTATTAAGGGACCCAGCATTGGGGACCCAACATACTGACCTATCTTTAAGGTCACTTATTCTTTCGTTGGCTGCAACCAGCCTATTGATGAGCCCGTTACAGGCATTCTTTATTTCTGTTACAGTGTTTTGGACTTCCGGCATTCCATTTTTATACTTTTATGGAATTTCCATTACTCTCCTTTCATAACCAATACGTTCTTGCAGGATCTCTAATGGAGCCCATCACCGATTAATTGTGGCAGTTTTCAACTTCCTTGCTTGATAATTCTAATATTGGTGTGATAGATGTGTCTAATTCTGTTCCTTACTCTGTCTCTTCAGACTGTGTCTTTTGCTTGCCTTTTAGCATGCCTCTTGATTTTGTTGTTGAAATTCAAACCTGGAACAATAGGAACAGTCAGGTAACAGGAACCGAGGTAAAGAAACTTCAGTGTGAGAATTTATGTGAATCTGGCCAGTAGCTGCTATCTTTGAAGGAGTCAGGGGTTTCAGGTGACTCTGTTATCTCCTGCATTGCCTTTAGGCATCCTGAAGTACTTATTCTTAAAGATAGTCCGTGACTTGCAGCCGTTTCCATGGTAACCCACTGTCTTCACCCTGGAGCCCTGTTGCGGTGGAGGTAAGGTCCCTGAGGGAGAGAAGCATTCTATACTCTTGTGATTAAACATAAATCTTTAGTGGACCCTCGTTGGACACTCACCCTCTTAGGTAACACAACAAGGCTGTGGGGTGCTGAAAGGGGAGGACGGTCTTTTTCCCAGGTGGGGAATGGATTTAGCAAAGTCTTTTATCTTAGAGAATAGTTGTTTTTATTAATGGAGAATTATCTAGGCCAATTTCACTCTTTTCTTCCCCACCTACTATGATTCTCTCTTGCTTCCCTCCTCTCTCCAGGTTTTGGGGACAGTGTTTTGCTCTGTGACTTCTGTTCTCTGATGGCCCCAAGAAAAGTCATTGCCTTTCGTTTTATTTAGATTTTTCTTGCTTCAAGGATAAGAGAGTATTAACTTCCAAGTTGAAGAACTTGGAACATGTGAAGACATGTTTAAGCTAAAACTGGAAATCCCAACTTTGTGTATTTGAAACATTTCATTAAAATTAAGATAAAATAAGTATGTAGAGATTAATAAAGAAAATCAGAGAAGCATGGGGCGAGCATGGCAAACTCAAGGAACTTCAAAGAGCTTGGTATGCTAGATCATCATGTATGTGTGAGGGGGGCTTTGTATAAAATGACAAAACTGGAGAGGTGGGCAGGTGTCAGGAGTGAAGGTCCTACGGTGAGTGTAACATGTTAGGTCACTTGTGTCTTATTTTTTAAAACCCTTACTGTTTAATATAGGGCTTAGTAAATAAAAGTTGTTTAATAAATGCATATTGAATGAAGAAAGAACAAAGGAAAGAAAATGTAGTTGAAAAGTCATACTAAAAATTAAGTGTGGAACAATAACTTCACATTTCTCTTAAAGAGTATGAAGAGAGTTATTCTTGAATTCTTACAAAGAGCTACTTTTCTTTTTTTTTTTTTTAAAGATTTTATTTATTTGACAGACAGAGATCACAAGTTGGCAGAGAGGCAGGCAGAGAGAGAGAGGGAGGGGGAAGCAGGCTCCCTGCTGAGTAGAGAGCCCAACGTGGGGCTCGATTTCAGGACCCTGGGATCATGACCTGAGCTGAAGGCAGAGGCTTTAACCCACTGAGCCACCCAGCGCCCCAAGAGCTAGTTTTCGCAGTATCTTTTAAAAACACTTAAATATTTAAAAACGGCCTAATTATTTAAAAGCACCCTTTTTATTTTTAAGGTTTTCAAGATGCTGAGGCAGCTTTTGCATTTAGATAATGATTTTTTTTTTAACATTCAGTTAATATTTATGGCCTTCTCTTGCTGCTTCTCATATGAACGAGAAATTATTCTTTGGCAGATATCCCCCAAATTAGCAGTGACACACAAATTTTTGGGGGTGGTTCAACATTCTGGTTGCTTTTCCCTCCATTTCCACGGGGACTATAGTTTTCTCTGGGTTTCCCAGACTTGTCGGTTAGGAAGCTGCTTCTTCCACTTGTTTTCTTATCTAACTTTAGAAAAACACTAGTTCACGACACTTATACGTCTAAATATTTGGCTGGTGGGAATTTTTTGGGTTTTCTAAATAAAGGCCGTCTATAGCTACAAAATATTAGACTATGGGAGACCTTGCAGGCATTTTGGCTAATGTACATCATGGAGGAGGGAAGTGAGACTTAGAGAATTCGGGAAGATTGCCCCTGTTTATACGAATGACTGCTGGGAGAAGTGAGAATTCACTTCTCTGCGTATCACTTCTGAGGCCTGATTATTTTTGATTTTCATCAACTAGGAACAGTATTAGTGTTACCCTGAGTTTTAGGCCCCTGGAGTTTGACTGCACAGTAGATGATGTTCAAACGCTTGGTTTCCTATCGCACTGCTTATAGCATTTGTCGGAGAGTAAATGAGACAGGGAAGAATTCCCCAGAGAGGGCAGAGAAGCTTGTGGATCCCATGATGAAGATGTCCATTTTCCTCAGCAGGTTCACTGACCAGGTCATACCAAGCAGATGAATCCAGCAAATCATTCCCAGGTGACGGGCTTTGTCCTCCTGGGGCTCTCCCAGGTATGGGAGCTCCGGTTCCTTTTCTTCAGTGTCTTCTCTGTTGTGTATCTTTTGACTGTGACGGGAAATCTCCTTATTGTGGCCATCGTGACCTCTGACCCACACCTCCACACAACCATGTACTTTCTCTTAGGCAATCTTTCTTTCCTTGACTTTTGCTACTCGACCATCACGGCACCTAGGATGCTGGTTGACTTGCTCTCAGGCAACCCCGTCATTTCCTTTGGCAGCTGCTTGACTCAACTCTTCTTCTTCCACTTCATTGGTGGCATCAAGATCTTCCTGCTGACTGTGATGGCGTATGACCGCTATGTTGCCATCTCCCAGCCCTTGCGCTACACGCTTATTATGAACAGGACCGTCTGTGGTCTCCTCATGGTAGCCTCCTGGGTGGGAGGCTTCATCCACTCCATTGTACAGGTTGGACTGACTATCCAGCTGCCATTCTGCGGGCCTGACAAGCTGGACAACTTTTACTGTGACGTGCCTCAGCTGATCAAATTGGCCTGCACAGATACCTTTGTATTAGAGCTTCTGATGGTGTCTAATAATGGCCTGGTGACATTGATGTGTTTTCTGGTGCTCTTGGGATCTTACACGGCACTGTTATTCATGCTCCGAGGCCACTCATGGGAAGGCCGCAGCAAAGCCCTGTCCACCTGTGCCTCCCATATTGCTGTAGTGACCTTAATCTTTGTGCCTTGTGTCTACATCTATGCAAGGCCTTTTCGGACATTCCCTATGGACAAGGCGGTCTCTGTGCTGTACACAATGGTCACTCCCATGCTGAATCCTGCCATCTACACCCTGAGAAATAAGGAAGTGATTGTGGCGATGAAAAAGCTGTGGAGGAGGCAGAAGGACCTTCTGGGTCCCCTGGAGCACTGACCTCCAGATTAGCAGAGGCAGGGCCTGAGAATCTGCTAGCTGCTTCAGTGTAGGAACATGCTTGAGAAGACCTGCAGAGTAACTAAAACTACATGTCCCCTTGGTTACTTGCTCTACTACTTGCTTCTCTATTGTTTTCAACCACAGTCAAGTTCTGGAGACCTGAACTCTTAACACAGTTAGAAAATGGAATGAGTATCCTAGAACTGCTCCCAAGTGCCTACTAGAGAAGAAGTCTTAGGTGCTATGCATAAATGGTGTTTGGCTCAGTGGTACTTGTCCATATGATGATATTGGCCCTGCAGAGAAAGTTCTAGCTTCATGGAGGTGGCACATCTGGTGTTTCTCTTCTGATATTTCTTCTTGGACACAAAATACATCAGATGAGCTCAGAAGAATTATAAACATCCTGGAGACAAGAGGATCTGGAGGTTAAAGTAAATGTGGTGTTGATTTGGGAAGGCTAACTGAATTTAATGTCATTGAAGAGAAAGGAAATTGTCTTTGGAAAATTACTTCCTCCTCTTACTTAAGGTATTCACCATCATCACAATTTAAATAATATTTGTTAAGAGTTTACTATGTGGCAGGCGTTGATTTTGTCATTTTCATTTTTTTAAAAAAGATTTTATTTATTTATTTGACAGACAGAGATCACAAGTAGGCAGAGAGGCAGGCAGAGAGAGAGGAGGAAGCTCGATCTCAAGACCCTGAGACCATGACCCGAGCCAAGGCAGAGGCTTAACCCTCTGAGCCACCCAGGTGCCCCTATCATCTTCATTTTAAAGATGAATCTGTGGCAACTGAGAGACTTTGAATCATTTATTTGAGTCTCTAGAGCTTGTTTCTGTGTAACTTTGGAACCCAAGTTCTGGATAATATCTAAAGGTCTTTGTAGCTACTAAGGGTCACTATGTCTTTTTGAGTTTGTGCCAGTTAAATTGGCATCGTGGGCAGAGATAAAATATTCTAACTTGGTCTCGGTCTCTTGTAGTTGGGAGAGCGAAACAGACTGGATTTTGGAGTGTTGGGGACACAGAGTAAAAGATCATTTGTTGACAACTAAACACAATGAAAAATGCAGAATTGGGTTATAAAGTGGAAAGGTAGATTATCCTTCAGTCCCTAAATAAGGAGTGGTACAAGATAATACACAAGTACCCCTAGAAGTTCTATTGCAACTTAAAAGGGAATGGAGAAACAGTCATGGTCTTTTCTTACGCGGTCTATTACCCCCCCTCACATCTTAACTCCCTGATCCATATTCCTGCGTCTCCTACCACCAAGTTAACCATCTGGCTTCTTACCTTTGTCATAGGACCTGCACTTTTTTTTTTATCTTCACTCCCATACCTGAGAATCAGTTTTACAATAAAACAAAGCAATGTGTTATTTATGTTGAATGTTATTTAATCAATTGGTGACACCTACCATGGATGTGGGATGGAAAAAGGATGATATTTAACAAGCGTCTGTAATCATAGCATTAAGTCATCACCCATTCCTTATACCTTAGTAAGTAAATTAGTATAAGCAAAGTTCCTTTCCTTGATGATAGCCAGCTGAGAGGGAATGTTTAGTATCCAGGGCCTAGAGCATGGGTCAAGCTTGAAAGAGGAAAGACACAGGTCTAGGAGAAAACAAGTTGGAAAGTTGGAAGAGGTGTTCGTATAGCAGAGCAAACACATAATCTATTTAAAAAGAATATCTTTTAGTGAAAAGATAATTTTGGAATCAGAAGACTCAAGTCAGAGTTCTCTTTCTGTATAGTTTAGTTTAGTAGGAAGAGTTTAATTCTCCTGCCACTATACCTTGGACTTGTAGCAGAGTCAGATCTTGATTTATATAAGTCATATGTACAGATACACTGAAGAGGACATACAAGTGCAAATAAAATGCAGCTTCTTCTTCTTCTTCTTCTTCTTCTTCCATCCCCCCCCCCCCCCCCGCTAGTAACCCAAATGATTTTCATCTGGCTGGATAGTAAGGGAAAAGAGCTAAAATTTAGGCAGGTCCAGTACACATAAAAATGTACATAGTCCCCTTAAATAGGAGGTCATTCTCTTCAGAAAATACCTCAGTCTCCCTTAGGATTCCCCTCCCCCTTTTAATAACTTAGTCCCTTTACCAGCTCTTTCATAGGCCGTGAGATCTCTGTGGGCAGGAGCAGTGCCCATCTTACCAAGTCTGCTTCCAAACTACATATTGTCCATTTTTCTCAGTCGTCGCTGCCAGTCGTAGTCAAAGTCATAGCCAGCATCTAGGCCAGGTGGCAGCTTCCTACTTGATTCTCTCAAAACCACTAGTCTCCCTCTAACCAGGATGCAGGAAGGAACATCTGCTTTTCTATTTGGGGATGTGCCCGATTAGGCAACCCCAAAAGGTGTGAAAAATGGTATATTCTAAGAAATCAGTGTTCCTATGATGAACTTGGGCTATACATGCACAGTAGATAATGTCTCTTTGCTACAAAGCCTGATCTCTGGGGAAAACATTGGGAGAACCATCTTCCCATTTTAATCAGGTCCCTAGGATTTCCTAATTCATGAAAACCCTTGGGGTCATATTAGCATGGGGCTCTTTGGGCACGGGCAGGGTGCTATTTACTACCCTCTTGTCTGGAGAAAACCACTCTGGTCAAAGCCACTGTCAGAAATCATCATCTGTAAGTCATGGCTCGTCAGAGGTCAGTGTCCTGGTTCCCTCGGTCAAAACAAAAAAGGAACAAAGAAGAAGGATCTCCGTTCCGGGCTGCTCACCTCTGAAATTCATCAGAGCCACTTGTGTCTCCTTGGGAATAAGGGAGAGAGGTTAGCAAGGTCCTACATTGAAGGGTGAGTGTTGATTTGATCTGTCCTATTCTCTTTCTTCCCAGCCTCAGCTATGGCAGCTGAAGATTTGAGATGCCCTCATCTCCTCCCTGTGGAGGCAGCCATGGGCCATTAGGTGGGGCTGGTGGACAGTCAAATCAGGAGTGGAACACAGACTTTGTAGCCCTGATTGGTCACAGGGTTCCTCAGCCTCACACCGAGGGCACTCACCTGTTAGCGTGTTTGATACACATCTTTGAACCACCCCTCAGACTTTACAGTGGAGACAGCAAAGGCACACAGCAGGGTGGCTTTGGGTTCATTCTCTCATTCTGGGTCTCAGTCTCAATATGGGGGGATTGGCGGGGAGAGCTGGTTACTCATTGCAATGTCACCCTTTGTCCTGTTCTGACAGATATGCCTTAGGGAAGAATGGCTGCAAGAAATGACTCTTTAGTGACCGAGTTTATCCTGCTGGGTTTAACACAACAGCCAGAACTCCAGCTGCCTTTCTTCTTCATTTTCTTAGGAATCTACGTGGTCACCATGGTGGGGAACATGGGCTTGATTATTCTGATTGGCCTGAACCCTCACCTGCACACCCCCATGTACTACTTCCTCTTCAACCTTTCCTTCATTGATCTCTGCTTCTCGTCTGTCATAATCCCTAGAATGCTGATGGGTTTTGTAACAGAGAACATCATCTCTTACGCAGAGTGCATGACACAGCTCTGTTTCTTCTCCTTCTTTGTTATTGACGAGTGCTGTATTTTGACGTCCATGGCCTATGACCGCTATGTGGCCATCTGTAAGCCCCTGCTTTACAAGGCCATCATGTCCCATCGGGTCTGCTTCACGCTGATGGCGGGAACATATGCGATGGGGGTTGCGGGTGCTGTGGCCCACACTGGGTGCATGCTGAGACTCACTTTCTGCCGTGACAACATCATCAATCATTACATGTGTGACATACCTCCTCTCCTCCGGCTCTCCTGCACAAGCACCTACATCAACGAGCTAGTGGTTTTCATTGTGGTAGGCATCAACGTAATAGTGCCCAGCCTCACCATCTCCGTTTCTTATGCCTTGATCCTCTCCAGCATCTTCCACATCCGTTCTTCCGAGGGCCGGTCCAAAGCCTTTAGTACCTGCAGCTCCCACATCGTTACTGTTTCTCTCTTCTTTGGATCATCAGCATTCATGTATCTTAAGCCATCTGCTGGGTCTCTGGATCAAGATAAAGTATCCACAGTTTTTTATACCATCGTGGGGCCAATGATGAATCCTTTCATCTATAGTCTGAGGAACAAAGATGTTAAAATTGCACTGAGTACGACTTTGAAGAAAAGGATGTTCTCATAAATGGAAACTCGGTTAGGTATAGATGCCAGACCTAGGAGGGGCACACAATGTATGAAGTTACAGAGAGAACAGTAAACAATCAAAATAGGAATGCAAATGATTCAAATAATAAGGTAAACTGAGTTAATTATGTATAAATCATTTCACAAAGACAATATAAGGAGGAGGAGGACCAGTCCTCTGTCTTTTCATAGAAAGTTAAAAGGAGTTCCTTTGTCATTCTTCAGCTCATTTTCAGAAGTTATAAATTTTAAGTATAAAAGCTTGAATGTTGGTAAATTCAGAAATGGTAAAGTGTGAGATTTTTGACTGAGACATGTCTGGAATTCTTGTGAAGATATGTCATGGGTATATGGACTTGGGTGGACTTGAGATGTGGCCATTCATTCCTTCATTCATTCACTCAATAAACCTCTATTGAAAGGCTGTGGTGGAAATGAGAGAGGTCTATTACATTGCTGTAGGGCATTTTGTTTAAGGAGAGTCCTTTGTTTCCCCAAAGAAGATAAAAATAGAAAGATCCTCTTCTCCTTCTAGTCTCAGGTCTCAAGGGAGTGTGGCAAAGGGAGATTTCCTTCTGATCCTAGATCCTAAGGACAAGAAACTAAGATAACCTTTTTAGAGCCGTCAGGAATAAAAACGAGCCTACACTGGGTTTTCCCTCTTGGAATTTCAGGGCAGGAAATATAGATAATAGGAGAAGCTATATTAGTAGAAGAATTTTTGTCCTTTTCTCAAATAGACTTAAAAATCTCTAATTCTTTTAGCAGTCAGCATTTTCCCTTTATGATTTCCACTGCCCCTTTTGTCTCAGAGGGTTAATGGCGCAAACAGTATAGTTATTCATAGAGACTGAGCATCTATCCTGCACCAGGCTCCATTGTTAAACACTGCAGATATAGTGGTAAGTGAGACAGGCAATGCGTGTGGGCTTATAGGGCATATCGTGTTGTTTGTTTACTTAGTCTCAAGAACTTACAAAGCTCATTTTTTGGGATTTCTTGATCTATTCTGAATGCAAAGTATATCAGACATGTGATTTAAATATTTTCTCCCAATCTGTCTTGTGTTTTCATTCTCTTAATAGTGTCTCTCAAAGAGCAGAGAATTTCAATTTTGATAAATTCTAATGTCTCAATCTTTTCTTATGGATTGAACTTCTGGTTTCATATTTAAGAGATCCTTTGCTCATCCCAGAGTTCCAAGATTTCTCTGTTATGTTTTCTTCTCTAAGTATTATGACATTTAAATTCATGATCTGTTTTGAATTGCTTTTTCTATTTGGTGTGGGCTGTTGATCTGAGTAAAATTTTTGTATTTGGATATCTAATAGTCCAGTATCCTTTGATGAAAAGTAATTCAGATTCAAGATAAGTCAACAGAGATATCTGGGTCCAGAGGTAGTAGTGAAGTAGGGAGATGTATAGATCTTTGGGCGCTGCTTCTGAGTGAGTTAAGTGAAAGAATGGAATTGTGGGTGAAATGAAAATTCTTTAACTTTTTAAGAAACTGCCCAACTCTTTTCGAAAGAGATTCTACTATTGTTATATTCCCACCAGCAAGATATGATAATTTTTTTCCACGTTTTTGCCAACACTTGGTAACATCTGTCTTCTTAATCATAGTCATTCTGGTGGGTGTGCAGTAGTATCTCATTTTGGTTTTAATTTACACGTCCTTAATGAATAATACTGACAATTTTTGTGTATGTCTACTAGCCAATTATATATCTTCTTTGAAATATCTAGTTAAATATTGTGCTTATTTTCTTTTTTCTAATTGAAGTGTAGGTGACATACAGTGTTATATTAGTTTTAGATGTATGACATAGAGAATTGATAATTCTATGCATGATGCAACGATCACCATGAAAAATTTAGTTACTGCCTGCAACCACACAATGTTGTTACAATATTATTGACTATATCCCCTACGCTGGCCTTTTCATGACTGTGATTTTTCCTGATTTGGCTATTTCTCTATTCAATATTCTGTCATAAGACGCAGTTAAAAAAATGAAAAGTCATAAATGATAAACCAAGGAAATACAGATCAGATAATGGACCTGTGTTAAGAAAATATAAACTACCCTTGCAACTTATTACGTTTTTATGGTTTATAATTTTTCATTCTTTCAGCCTACTTACATTGTTGTATTTGAAGCAAGTTTCTTGTAGGTAGCACGTTTGGGTTGTTTTTTAAATGAAACTTGAAAGTCTCTGCTTTTTTTTTTTCTTAAGATTTTTATTTATTTATTTGAGAGGGAGTGCTAGAAAGAGGGAGCAGGGGGTGTTAGGAAGTAGGATCCCCACTGAGCAGAGGGCCTGATGTGGGACTTGATCCTACCATCCTGGGATCATGATCTGAGTCAAAGGCAGATGCTTCACTGACTGAGCCACCCAGGCACCCTGAAAATCTCTGCTTTTTAATTAAATCTCCATTTAACTAATTTAGACCATTATTGATCTCTTGATGTCTGAGGGCTTACTCTACCATTGTGTTGTTTTCTATTGTTTCCACTGTTTCTTGATATATCCTTGATATATTCTTTTTCTCTGCTTCTTTTCTTGCCTTCCTATCAATTACTTGACCTTTCTCAGAATTCAGCTTTGATTTATACTTAGTGATTTGAAGTACCTGTCTGTATACTCTAGTTAGCACAATATACACATGTAACTTACATAGTCTACATGTACATGTTACATAGTATTGACATTTTGTGACTTGGAGTAAAGTGTAGAAAACTTGCTTCTATTTACTTCCTTTTACTCTTTCCCATTTAAAAAAAAAAAAAAAAACCCTGTCTTTAGTATTTCCTCTTCATACATACATACATACATATCAGGTGGTGTAATTACTTTTGCTTCAAATGTCAAAAAATGTTTAAAAAATCATGAAGATAGTCTATTTTATTTATCTATATTTTCCACAGTCAACATTTCTTCCTTCCTGGAGTTTAGTCTAGACTTCCTCCTGTGGTCATTTCCCTTATGTTCCATATACTTTTTTAGCCATTCTGAAAGGGTCGGTATGTGGAAGACCAATTATGTTAGATTTCCTTCATCTGGAAATATATTTATTTCCTCTTTATTCCTGAAGTATATTGTTAGTGGATATAGACTTCAAAATTGGAATTGAGTTTGAGAAATTCTTTATAGATTTTTGATACTAACCCTTTATCAGATATGTTATTTGCAAATATCTTCTCCCATTCCAAAGGTTGCCTTTTAGTGATGTTGATTGTTTCCTTTACTGTGCAGAAGCATTTTATCTTGATGAAGTTCCAATAGCTCATTTCTGCTTGTTTTCTCTGCCTCAGGAGACATCTAGTAAAAAGTTGCTCCAACTGAGGTCAAAGAGGTTGCAGTCTGTATTTTCCTTTAGGAATCTGATAGTTTCCTGCCTCACATTTAGGTCTTTCATCCATTTTGAATTTATTTTTGTCTATGGTGTGAGAAAGTGATCCAGTTTCATTCTTTTGCATGTTGCTGTTCAGTTTTCCTAACACCATTTTTTGAAGCAACAGTCTTTTTTCCATTGGACATTCTTATAAAACTCAATTTATAAAACTTATAGAACTTACAAAGCTCAACACTTGAGGTGCCCGGGTGGCTCAGTCAGTTAAGGGTTCCATCTCTTGATTTTGGTTCAGTTCACAATCTCAGGGTCCTGAGATCGAGCCCCACCTTGGGATCTGAGCTGAGTGAGGAACCTGCTTGGGATTTTCTCTCTCCTTCTGCACCTCCTCCTGTTTGTGCATATACACACACTCTTCCTTTCTCTCTCAAAATAAAAACAAAAACAAAAACAAAAACTCAACACCCCTTCAAAACAATCCATTTTAAAAATGGGCAGAAGACCCGAGTAGACATTTTTCCTAAGAAGACATACAAATGGCTAAGAGACACATTAAAAAATCTTCAACATCACTCACATTAGGAAAATACAAATGAAAACTACAATGAGATATCACTCACACCTGTCAGAATGGCTAAAATTAACAACACAGGAAACAAAAGATGTTGGTAAGGATGTGGAGAAAGGGGAACCCTCTTACACTGTTGGTGGGAATGCAAATTGGTGCAGCCACTGTGGAAAACAGTATGGAGGGTCTTTGTTTTTCAGTGTACATAGTCTCTCATGGTTCATCTCCCCCTCCAATTTCCCTCAACTCCCTTCTCCTCTCCATCTCCCCATGTCCTCCATGTTATTTGTTATGCTCCACAAATAAGTGAAACCATATGACATTTGGCTCTCTCTGCTTGACTTATTTCACTCAGCATAATCTCTTCCAGTCCTGTCCATTTTGCTACAAAAGTTGGGTATTCATCATTTCTGAGGGAGGCATGATACTCCATAGTGTATATGAACCATATCTTCCTTATCCATTCGTCCATTGAAGGGCATCTTGGTTCTTTCCACAGTTTGGTGACTGTGGCCATTGCTGCTATAAACATTGGGGTACAGATGGCCCTTCTTTTCACTAAATCTGTATCTTTGGGGTAAATATCCAGTAGTGTAATTGAAGGGTCATAGGGAAGCTATATTTTTAATTTCTTGAGGAATCTCCACACTGTTCTCCAAAGTGGCTGCACCAACTTGCATCCCCACCAACAGTATAAGAGGGTTCCCCTTTCTCCACATCCTCTCCAACACACATTGTTTCCTGTCTTGCTAATTTTGGCCATTCTAACTGGTGTAAGGTGGTATCTCAGTGTGGTTTTAATTTGAATCTCCCTGATGGCTAGTGATGAAGAACATTTTTTCATGTGTCTGATAGCCATTTGTATGTCTTCATTGGAGAAGTGTCTGTTCATATCTTCTGCCCATTTTTTGATATGATTATCTGTTTTGTGTGTGTTGAGCTCGAGGAGTTCTTTATAGATCCTGGATATCAACCTTTTGTCTATACTGTCATTTTCAAATATCTTCTCCCATTCTGGGGGTTGCCTCTTTGTTTTGTTGACTGTTTTCTTTGCTGTGCAGAAGCTTTTGATCTTGATGAAGTCCCAAAAGTTCATTTTCACTTTTGTTTCCTTTGCCTTTGGAGATATATCTTGAGAGAAGTTGCTGTGGCTGATATCAAAAAGGTTACTGCCTATGTTCTCCTCTAGGATTCTGATGGATTCCTGTCTCACGTTGAGGTCTTTTTCTGTACTCGAGGAACTACAGAACACTCGTGAAAGAAACTGAAGAAGACACAAAAAGATGGAAGACCATTCCATGCTCTTAGATCAGAAGAATAAATATTGTTAAAATGTCTATACTGCCTAGAGCAATCTATACTTTTAATGCCATTCCAATCAAAATTCCACTGGAATTTTTCAAGAGCTGGAGCAAATAATCATAAAATTTGTATTGAATCACAAGAGACCCTGAATCACTAAGGAAATGCTGAAAAACAAAAATAAAACTGGCAGCATCACAGTACTTGATTTCAAGCTTTACTACAAAACTGTGATCAACAAGACAGCATGGTACTGGCATAAAAACAGACACATAGACCAGTGGAATAGAGTAGAGAGTCCAGATATGGACCCTCAACTCTATGGTCAAATAATCTTCAACAAAGCAGGAAAATATATACAGTGGAAAAAAGACAGTCTCTTCAATAAATGGTGCTGGGAAAATTGGACAGCTTTATGTAGAAGAATGAAACTCAACCATTCTCTTACACCATGCACAAAGATAAACTCAAAATGGTTTCAAGTTTTTATTTAAATTCTAGTTAGTTAACAAAGTGGCTGTAGTACCATTTTACATTCCCTCCAGCAATATATATATATATATATATATATGAATAACCCAGCTTCTCCATATCTGTGCCATATTTCATATTGTCACTGTATTTTATTCTGGTCATTCTGATGATGTGAAATGTCTCATTGTGGTTTTAACTTATATCACCCTCATTCCTGATGATATTGAACATATTTTTATGTGCTTATTTTGCAGGTATATGTCCTCTTCATTGATCTGTCTTTTCACATCTTTTATCCATTTTCTAATAGGAATGTTTCATTATTCATGTTTTTGCCACTGAGTTTTAGTACTTTTCTTTTTCTCTTTAAAAATACTTTCTAGATACATACCAGGAAGTCTTTGTTGGATATGTGGCTTGCAAATGTTGTCTATAGTTCAAATATTTTTGCTCTTAACTCTATTATTTCTTTTTTTCTGTTTCTTCGACTTCTGCACCACGGATTTTTTCATTTTATTATCCCTCTACTTATTTAATCATTTATTTATATCATGATGGAGAGATGGACATTTATTTTATATATTAAATTTTATTCCATTACTGCTTTATTTATTCTGTTACTCAAATTATTCAAGTTTTGGCTATTGAGAACACTTTCAATTGGTTCTTGTGTCTCTTTTTTTTTTTTTTTAAAGATTTTATTTATTTATTTGACAGAGAGAGATCACAAGTAGGCAGAGAGGCAGGCAGAGAGAGGAGGAAGCAGGCTCCCTGCTGAGCAGAGAGCCCGATGCGGGACTCGATCCCAGGACCCTGAGATCATGACCTGAGCCGAAGGCAGCGGCCTAACCCACTGAGCCACCCAGGCACCCTCTTGTGTCTCTTTTTATTTTTATTTTTTAAAGATCTATTTATTTGAGTGGGGGAAGGGCAGGGGGAGAGAGAGAGAATCCCAAGCAAACTCCCTGGTGAGCATGGAGCTTGATGTGGGGGTTGATCCCACAACCAGATCATGACCTGGGCCAAAGTCAAGAGTCAAAAACTCAACCCACTGTCCCAGGTGTCCCAGTTCTTGTGTCTCTTTGACATAACCATGTGTGTGTGTAGTTTAGCACTTCTTTGCTTTCTAGCACCAGAAGATGCTCATCTTTCCTGCCCGAGTTCCTTTCCTGGTTTCTTTCATTGCAGATCATCATTAGAAACCAATATCTGGGCATGAAATGTTCTTGCTGCTACTAGGGTATCACTGCTTCTAGGCCCTCTAAGCTGATACCTATCAATAAATATGTCCGTATGCAGTCATCTGTGGTTATATTCAGTTAAACGTGTGCATACTGATGACTCCTGTTCTAATCTAGTACTACGTGTTTTCTCTGCTCGCTTGTTTGTAAGCTGCCAGTTCTCACAGTAAGATACCTGATTCCCACCATCGACCATTGACTCTCTCACCCAAGAGCTTAAAAAAGACTGGTATTAATTCTTCTTTAAATGTTTGGTAGAATTAATCTGTCAAGCATTATGGTCCTGAGCTTTTCTTTGTTGGGAGGTTTTTGAGTACTTCTCTAACCTGCAGATTTGTTAATAGATCTATTCAGACTTTCTATTTCTTCATAATTTAGTCTTGGTAAGTTTTATGTTTCCTGGAATTTATCCATTTATTCTGCATTGCAAAATTTGCCGGTCTATATTTGCTCATAATAGTGCCTCATGATCTTTTTAATTTCGGGCCATCAGTTGTAAAGTTTCTTATTTTATTTCTTTGAGTTTTCTCTCTTTTTCTCCTTAGTTGAGCTAGGGGTTTGTCAATTTTATCTTTTCAAAAAACCAACCCTTAGTTTTGTAGATTTTTTCCTATTGTTTCCTTGTTTTGTATTTTATTTTTACTCTAATCTTTATATCCTTCCTTCTGCTAACTTTGGAATCAGTTTGTTCTACTACTATAAGATGTGAGGGAACAGAATATAAAGAACAATGGGTAAATTATTTGGGAGCACAACCAATGGTTCCTGGAGAAGATACTATACTCATGTCTGTGTGTATATGTTAGTAGCAGTATATGTTAGTGGCAGTGAGTAGGCATAAATCGTGCTCTGTTAATTTTTTGCTATGTAACAAAACATCCCAACATTTAGCATCTTAAGACAACAACAATTAATGATTTAGTCACAAGTCTGGAATTTGTGCCAGGTATCATGATAAAGGCTCATCTCCCCTTCACTTGGTAGTCCCTGGGGCAGCCCGAGGTTCGATGGCTCAGTCCTATGGCTGGGAAACCTGTACTCACTGTTGTCTCTGAGAACTTAGCTGCAGTGGGCCCAGGGCGTCAGAACATCTTCATGTGAACCTCTCTACATACGTCTCTTTCTGTGGCCCATGGCTATTTGCCCTGTCTCAGAGCATGGTGAATAGTTCCAAGAGTAGGTGCATTCAAGAGCCAGGGCAAGGCTGCATATCCAACCTGAGAAGTCACCTAGCATCTTCCAAATTCAGAAGGCAGGGTGGGGAGGGGGAGTGTTGGGGAACAGACCCCTTAGCTCTTGATGGAAAGTGTCTTCATTTCTTTTCAAGAAGAAGGTTTGGGATGGATGATACTGTTGTGGTCATCTTAGGAAAATACAATCTGCCTCAATATCTTAGAATTTATAAGCCTTTATTGAAGGGTTAGGGGAGAAAGAGAGAGAGGGAGAGAGAGAATGATCTACGTTCAAAGACTTTTACTCAAACTTTGGGGCATCCTTATTTCATCATGAACCTCCCTTAATTAAAGGGTGGTAAAACATCTCACTCCTAAGCTTACACATTTCTACAACATTCTGGGGAAACACTACCTTGTCATAGTGTCTCTAAGTCTGTGCGCCAACCCCCCCGCCCAGTTTTAATGTTTTCAGATATTTACCCTAATTTACATAGCACAACTGTTAGCAATCATTAAAGCCCATTTTAGCAATTAGTGGATATGAACTTGGTAATAAAAACTAAGTAATAGAATATTTTCAAGAAATATTATTTTATTAAATGTTAGCATTGCTGGTGAGGGGGACACACCTACATGCTTTATAGATTGTCACATTATTAAGAAAACAACAGGACTGAAATCATGTATCACTTGCAGCTTTATTATTTGAATGCCACTGTTGCCACAAAGTCCTTCATTCGATGAGGTTAGTTAGTTCATCTGATCACACGGTTCACAATTTCTTTGCACATTCCACCTTCAGGGGTCCTGGTGAACTTCTCCCTCAGAAGCACCAGACCATAGATGACCAATTGTAAGGATGCTTTGTCACTCTTGTAGCATGTCCTCTCGGCAAGTTATCCCGCCTAAATAATGCATTTGTTTCCTGTCCCTTTGCCATATTTTTCAAAAAGAGACTATCAGTCTATGCCCTATTGGCATTGCCAGGAGCTTGAGAAAATGATAACCCTATGCAGTTGTCCTCCTTTCGTTAAATATTGTTTTCATCTTAACTCATACTCAGTAATTCTGTCATCTGTTTCCTTTAAATTTCAAGTGAGCCTGTAATATTAGAAATATATCCAGTCTCCTAAATTTAAAAATCAAAACTGAAGATCAAAATAATCTAAAAGGAGAAGATAATTGGGAGGAACAATTTGTCTGGATGAAAAACCAATTTTCTGACTTGATAACCTTCTTGTGAAGAATGGATAGTGTCTGGTTTGATTTTCAAATTTTGAGTATTGAGTTGAACAAATATTTTATAAAGTTAACCTTTGGTTGGGACATATATGAGGTCTATGGAATCTGTGCTTTTAAAGTTCTTATAATCCAGTTATGCACATGACACATTCAATAACTATGTAAGACAGGACAGCTTTAGTGTCAGTGCCATTGTGAAAGCTATAATGAATCAGTGTGATGCAGGCTGACCGGGTCAGATATGAAGACAGAAGAGCAGAGTCTGAGAGAGTAAAGGATTCTTACTGGGTAGACAGGTATAGAAAGAGTAGGGCCAAAGTTGAGAAGAAGGGACTGGAATGGTACAGGCATATTCTTCTTCTGTGATGTATCCTATTATTTTAACAAAGCAGCCATTTGATGATAGAGAGGAATGCTTTAGGACAGGACCATACTTTGTTTTAGCTCTGCCTCCCATTCTATGTTTGGCTCTTCCTATGTTTAAAACCTACTCTATGGGAATAATGAACTTCTCTGGGTTCCTTCTGGCCTTCCTACAGATATATTGGCAACTCTGAGATACTAGAACAAAGGAGATTAGCTCTGAATTTTGGCGGAGTGTGGTATCTTCCATGCACTTCTTTCTTTCTTTCTTTCTTTCTTTCTTTCTTTCTTTCTTTTTTTTAAGATGTTATTTATTTATTTGACAGACAGAGATCACAAGTTGGCAGAGAGGCAGGCAGAGAGAGAGGAGGAAGCAGGCTCCCTGCTTAGCAGAGAGCCCAATGCGGGGCTTAATCCCAGGACCCTGAGATCATGACCTAAGCCAAAGGCAGAGGCTTAACCCACTGAGCTACCCAGGCGCCCTGACTTCTTTCTTTTTTTTTTTTTTTTTAATGTATTTTTTCTGTTCCAGAAATGCCAGGTTCAGATCCTGCCTCTGTGGAGGACGAGGCACTATTTAAAGTTCAGGGAATCCTTATCTCAAAGAGGTCTACCCTTGGCTCAAGGTCTAACATGATCTTGAGACCTCTAATGAATTGGGAATTTATAAACAGTGAAGGCTAGATTCAATTCTCTCTAAGGTATTCAGTTATAATCGAAATGCAGGGTTTCTGAAGCCATAGAGACATGAATTGAAATCCTGGCTTTAACTATTACTGGTTGCATGATCTTGGAAAATTTATGTCACCTCCTTCAGTTTCATTTTTCTTGTCTGTAGAAGGTGATTAATACCATTGTCTTGAAATATAGTTTTAAGGAGGAATAATATAAAATAACAGGCACAGCGCCTTATACATTTGTGTGCTCAAAATGATTATGGTTACTACTATAATTCTAATGCTTTTTCAGTTTGTTCCCTTTACAACACCTCTAACATAATTCTGTAAAATGCCTCTCCATCTCCAATGATATTACCCAAGTTAGACACTGTTTTTCTCATGTCTAGGTTGTTATGGTGGTCTATTAACTGGTCATTCTACCATTTGTCCCTTTTGTTCTAGCATTTATGAATGTGGCTGCTGCTTCTTTCTATAGAAGAACTGGAGAAATAAAGAGGCAGAATGTCTGGTGCATAATCCAGACTCTTGAATCTGACATTCAAGGCCCTTTTTCCGTCTATAGAGTACTTCCGGGTCATTCATAGATTTTTTTGAACACAGCCTAGCTCTACCCACTTCTGTGGCAGGCAAGCTGCTCTCACTAAAGCCTAGAGTTATTATTTATTACCTTGGAGTCTAGAAATATATATATTTTTTGTGTTGCTTCCTCCACGTTCAATGAAGATATCAAAATCCTGCCAATTCTTCAGAAATACATTGAACCTTAGCTTATATAATAAGTTCTCTTTGACATCCTTTGCAGGCTTGGTAAGAAAAGGGAACATTTATTTTGCACTAGGCACTTAACCTCCTAAAATCCTACAAAGTATTTTTTTTTAAAGATTTTTATTTTTTTATTTGACAGAGAGAGATACAGCGAGAGAGGGAACACAAGCAGGGAGTGGGAGAGGGTGAAGTAGGCTCCCACCGAGCAGGGAGCCTGACATGGGGCTGGATGGAGGACCCTGGGATCATGAGCTGAGCCAAAGGCAGACACTTAATGATTGAGCCACCAGATGTCCCAAAGTAGTTCTTTCTAACTTTACATTTAATAGAGGACATTGAGACACCAAGTATTATTAAATTTGTATTAGATTCTACGCCTAACTGACTGGTGGGATCAGGATTAGAATACTGGTAGCTCTGACCTCAAAATCCATCTTAATTCTACTGCTTTGTTATATACCATCTTGAATGAGAAAGTAAAGATAATGACACTTTCTACGTGGCCTTGAGCAAGTCACTTTTCTCTGTGTAGTTGTATTTTATCCTCTTGAAAGCATGGTCTATTCTCTTAAGCTAGGTGATGTGTAGGTAAAGTTTTATTTATTATTTGTTCATTACATATTGGTGTCAGTATTCTTTAATATGTGTTATTTAATCAAATTATTGTATATGAAATAAAAAAGAATCATTTATTTAAACAAATGAGGTTATGAACAGCATTTCACTTACCTCTGAGCCATGAAACATAGATCTGGAAGATACTCTTAGACATCACCTACGAGGTCCTTCCATTTTATAGATGGAGCTTTTGTGACTGAGACATTGAGAAATGTCACTTGGCCAAAGGGAGGGGGAAAAGCTCGTGGCTGGGCTGAAACTCAGTTGCACTGATTCCCACCTGAATGATTTCCCCTCCCCATTTTGCTCTGGGAACAGTTGTTTTCTTGGCAGGCAAATGAAGAATCCCAGCACAGGTCAGGGGAGTGCGCCGCCTGCTGGAGACTCTCGTGAGCCTCGGCCCAGAAACCTTTGGAGAGCCCTCTTGACCTCCTTGTTCCGCAGAGTGTAGATGAAAGGGTTGAGCATGGGAGTGATGATCCTGTAGAAGACAGCGGGAACCCCAGCTCCTGCCCCCCCGGAGCGAGGCTGCAGGTAGATGCAGACAGGTGGCACGTAGTACAGGAGCACCACTGTGAGGTGGGATGAGCAGGTGGAGAAGGCGCGCCGCCGGCCCTGGGCAGTGCGGATGCGCAGCACCGCCGCGACGATGAAGACGTAGGATACGACGATGAGAATCAGGCAGCCTGCAGCCACGATGCCAATGTTGGCCAGCATGACGAGCTCATTAATGGTGGTGTCTTCGCAGGCCAGCTTCAGCACCGGGGGGATGTCGCAGAAGAAGTAGGCAATGTGGTGTGGACCACAGTAGAGCAGGCGGAAGGTGAGGGAGGTGTGGATTGCAGAGTGCACAGCACCTATGGTCCAAGTGAGTCCAGCCAGCCCCGCACACATGCGTCTGTTCATGGCCACTGGGTAGTGTAGCGGCTGACAGATAGCTAGGTAGCGGTCATAGGCCATGACTGTGTATAGGAAGCACTCAGTGCTGGCCAGGAAATGGAAGCAGTAAAGTTGTACAGCGCAGCCCTCAAAGGAAATCACCTTCCCATCCGCAGTCAGGAGGCCTGCCATGACCTTGGGCACCGTCACTGTGGACAAACAGGCATCCAGGAAGGAGAGGTGCCCCAGGAAGTGGTACATAGGGGAGCGGAGGTGAGGGTCAGAGCCCACAGTTTTGAGAATAAGGAGATTCCCGGTCAAGGTGATGCTGTAGATGAGGAGGAAGAGGAGGAAGAAGAGGCTAGGATGTTCAGCTGTGTACATCAGACCCTCCAGAAAGAAGTGGCTCACCACGGTCTGGTTGGGGTCCTCTGTCTCAATGGCCATCTTCTCACACACGAAGCGGTTAGTTACCCCTTTGTAACAAAACTGATATCAACAAATGTAATGAACAGCCATCTCTCTTAGCTGAAATGTCATGTGCTGTCGGACTGTGCTGGCTTGGTCTTGCGCCCTACACGAGAGAAAGATATACAGGTTCATTTCACTCTTTTGATCTGTTGTTTTCTTGCTGTTGTTTCAGAAATGACTTTTTCAATATGGGGGACCTACAATCCTTTGAGGTACATAAAGGACTGTAATAATTACTTGGAGAAATGCATCTCCTAGATAGCACCAATATAAGTATGGATTGTAAATCCTACTCTTGTGGACCATATCAATCCCGCAAATATTTCAGAATTGTGATGCCTTCACTTTCCTAATTTACTCTGCCGTACTGCAGATGTGGCTAAGCCGGCTCTTATTACCGAGTGATGCTAGGGAGCTGTAGCCCATCTTTGGGGGATACTTACCCAGAGTGTGTGGGGGGGCTGTTACGTCAGCCAGACACCCAGCAGTTCCATCCATTCCTCACCCAGAGGGAATTTTTGGAATTAACAGCGACCCATAGCTAACTCTCAAGTGTATGACAAAGAAGCCTTAGAGAATTGACTGCATAATTAGAAGGACAAATACTTAAGTATATTTTTTGCTCTTCCTGTACATCTTTGTTTCAGCCTTTTAGGAAATGTTTTTCCATGCCTTTACTTTGGGTTGGAGTTGAAATCCAAGAGTTTTCTTCAATCCTTTTCATCCTTTATCTCCTAAACCTAGATGTTGCATTATGTGAAGATTATCTCTAAACTCCTGATTTCTGGGGTACCTGGATGGCTCAGTCAGCTCAGGTCATGGATCCAGGGTCCTGGGATTGAGCCCTGTGCATGGCAGTGGGGGGAGTTTGCTTGTCCCTCTCTCTCAGCCCCTTGTGCTCTCTCAAATCCCCTCAAATAAATAAATAAATAAATAAATCTTAAAAATCAAAAGAACAAAAAACCAAACTCCTGGGTGCTTGAGTGGCTCAAGGTGGGTTAAGCCTCTGCCTTCAGCTCAGGTCATGATCCCAGAGTCCTGGATCGAGCCTTGCATCTGGCTCTCTGCTCAGCAGGGAGTCTGCTTCCTCCTCTCTCTCTGCCTGCCTCTCGGCCTGCTTGTGATCTCTCTCTCTCTGTCAAATAAATAATTAAATCTTTAAAAAAGAAATAACTCCTAATTTCTATTGTATCTTCAATTCCCATGGACTCTATGTGCATGTTTTATACCTAGAATTCACAACGGTATTGTGTCCCAGCTCTCTCTCAGTTCCCAAATGTGTAACATGGTTCTCTAGTCAGTTTCTTTGTCAGTCTTCTTACAGAAACATTGTTTAATTTATCTCTGTTCTTTACTGTTCCCCACTGCCTAAGGCATAAATTGTATTGCTGTCTGAGAGTCAAAGTTATCTACACATTATTTCCATTATTATCACAAAATCCTTATCTCCTACAACCCCTCAAAGAAATCTCTCTTATCTAGGGATGCAGTTTGCCTCATCTTCTGTGCAATTTGCCATAGTCTCTCTCTGATTTCATCACTGCATTCCATTTTTTAACATGAATGAAATTCATTTAATCTCTCACAAATCTACTCTTTGTACTTAAGTTTGAACATTAAATACTTTATGAATACTTTATCTCACACTAATTTATTCATTCCTGAAACCTACAGTATTTGTGATAATTATAAATAAATACCTAAGCATGTAGTGTCTCTACTACTTCAGTGTTCCGTATGCATATATCATGTCTTCCCACAGGGAAAATATCTCATGCCTTCTTCTTTAGTTTCCCATGAACATTTTGGGGATAAAGCAGTCAAAATATTAAGGAGTGAAGTTTATTTTGATTTTTATAGACTCGAGTTTAAATCCCTGGTCAGGGGATGCCTGTGTGGCTCAGTGGGTTAAGCCTCTGCCTTCAGCTTCCCAGGGTTCTGGGGTCAAGTCCTGAGTTGTGCTCCTTGCTCAGCAGGGAGCCTCTCCCTCTGTCTGCTGCTCCCCTCTCTCTCTCTCTGACTTTCTGACAAATAAATAATCTCTCTCTCATTCTGACAAATAAATAAATAAAATAAAATAAAAATAAAAAATAAAATAAAAATAAATCCCTGGTCAGGCACTCATTAGCTGAAAGAACGGGATCCTGGTGCTGAATTTCTCTGTTCCTCCATTTCTCACAATAAAAATGAGGATATCATCATTTGTGATAATTATTATTTTACTTAGAATGTAGCAGGAACATAACATACGACCTTTCATTTCTTCATTTTCACTAATTTATTCAATGCAGTAGTATTTCCCATGGTGCTCCTGAAAAAAAATGCTATCGCTTCTGGTTGAAAAAATTCCATAACAGAGTAATCCCTCTTTCACCAGAAAGCCCATTTCAATGTTGGATAGATAAATATATCACAACGTCTTTTATATCAGTGGTAGATGTGTATCCCTGATATTTTGGCCAATTTTGTTTGAGATTTTCTCTTGTCACACTCACTGGAATGGATGTTATACACACACACACACACACACACACACACAGTAAGACAAATGGTATGCAGTGTTATTGGATGTAGAGAAACTGAAACCTGTATACGTTGCTAGAGAAAATACAAAATGGTATAGCCACTTTGGAAAACAGTTTGGCAGTTACTTAAAAAGTTAAACATAAATTTACCTAATGATTGGCATTTCCATAATCAGGAAGCTACAGAAGAGAAATGAAGATTTATCCTTTCTAGGGCATTTCAGAATATACATGATGTCAGTATGTTTTATTATATATATATAAAATATTATATATTATAGTATGTTTTATTATATTATGTGACATGTCTCTGTGGGGGGGGTCTTTGAGACTAAGCTTAAATTCCATATCCTATCAATCTTTCACTCACTTATTTTAGAAGATATTTGTGTATTTTGCCTGAAAATATTATTACTTTGTTGTTAGTCTAATGGTGATTTTCAAATTTCCCTTGATCTTCTAGATTATTAACTGGAATTTCTATAAGGAATAAGTGATTCTTCCTCCCATTTATTTATTTATTTATTTATTCAATAGCTTACATAGATAGGGGCTCATGGATACACATTTGATCCTGAGATTAAATATCCAACATGGTAATTATTTATTTTATTATTCAAATTGTACTAGCTTTGGTTATTATTCTGTTTGTCCCGTGTCTTACTGATATGCTCCATCTTTTCATATATTTCCTTACTTCCTGGCATAACAAGATGGTCCAGGCTTCCTTTGTATTAAAAAAAAAAAAAAGAGTAAGAGGAAAGAAAAAAAAAGAAAGCACAAATGTTGGCAAGAATGGTAGAGAAATGGGAACCCTCATGCACTGTTGGTGGGAATAGAAAATGGTGCAGCCACTGTGGAAAACAGTTTGGAATTTCTTTGAGACGTTACACAGAGTTACCATATAACACAACCATTCTACTCTTGGTTACATAGGTGTGAGAACTGAACACATATTCTTGGCAGCACTACTCATAGTAGTGAAATATAGACACAATTCAGCAGTCCATCTTCTGGTGAACGGATGAACACACATGATACGTGCATGGTACGCAACATTATTCAGCTATAAAGAAGCATGAAGTGCGATATGCTGCATATGGGACAGTAACTCTTATTAAAATAATGAACCTCAGGAAAGAGCACGGGGTGAATGTGAGTGATCCCAAAAGATGCTAAGTGAGAGGAAGTCAGACAGAAAAGATCACATGCTGTATGATGACATGTATGTGAAATGGACAATGGACAGAGGCAAGACATAGATTTTAGTGCATACTCAAGGCTGGCGGGTGTGGGTGGTGTATCAGGGACTCATGGTAAATAGGCCTAAAGTGACAGAAATGCCCTAAAATTAGAAAGTGCACAACCTGTATAAACTTCAAAAATTGACTTGTATGCTTCAGTACATCTGTGTGTGGTTTTTTTTTTTTTAAGATTTCATTTATTTATTTGACAGAGAGAGAGGGAGAGAGAGAGAGAGAGATCGCAAGTAGGCAGAGAGGCAAGCAGAGGGAGAGGAGGAAGCAGGCTCCCAGGACCCTGAGCCAAAGGCAGAGGCTTAACCCACTGAGCCACTCAGGCGCCCCTCAGTACATCTGTTTTTAAAAAAAAGCAGAACAAACTTGAAATCTTCCGAACGAGGTGCTAAGCCAGGTAAAGAAGTGACTACAGCCCACCATCTCCCAGACGCTAGGATACAGAGAAATGAGTAGGTGTTCTGGAAAGAGGTAGACTTGTGTTCAAATCCAGGCTCCATGAAAGTAGAATAGCTTGTTACCAAGTCCCTTGAAGTTTCCGACTTAGTTTCCTCATCTGTAAATGGATTAAAAAATACTTAAGCTGTAAGGTTTTACAAGGATTCTAGGTGTACTCAAATAACTGTGGAATAATTTACTCACGGATTGGCTACTATTTGTAATTCTACATCCTATACACTATGCCTTCATGCCTATCTTTGAAATAGCTCTACCACGCACCTTTCTGCTTTCTCTACAATCACTGTAGTTAATAACGGAAACACTTACACTTGAAATATTTTCATTTCTGTTGGTCACATTA
The DNA here is from genome assembly GCF_964662115.1 of Mustela nivalis. Taxonomy (NCBI): domain Eukaryota; kingdom Metazoa; phylum Chordata; class Mammalia; order Carnivora; family Mustelidae; genus Mustela; species Mustela nivalis. The sequence continues at coordinate 50,890 of NW_028134822.1, read as the reverse complement.
GACATTGAATGTCATGACATTCATTTGGTCACACTGATTTCTGTCACACTTCTCTCAATTTTTCTATAGGATGCTTTCTTCAGTCTCCACTTGAACAATGGAGATTCCACCAACGGAAGCACGTTCAAACTCTTCAGGCACCGTCTGCTTCCGCCTGTTATCTGAACATCGCCTTTTCCTTCCATGTCAATAGCCAGCTCCTCTTTTAGTGCCTTATGCTGCATTGGGCTATGCGGTATCTGTTGAGGGCCTAGAAATAAATGTCTTTTATATTTTAGATATGTGATAAAAATGGCCGAGCAAAGGCTACCAGGTACTCTCCCTACAGCAGTGGCACAAGGAGAGCTTCAGGGGGAAAGGTGAACTTGGGAGCCTACAGTCGTGTGGTGAGAGATTCTCAGTCCCGGTGATGCTGGGAGCGTGGCTCAGGAAGAAGTGATTTACCTGCTTGGAGCTGGACAGTTGTCCCTGTGACCACATGTTCGCTTAGAGTAGTTGGTTCATTGCCCCTCTTTTTACTTACCTGAGTCCAATCTTTGTATTTGAACATTTCGTTTTTTCTAAGAGATCATTTCCAAGTGCAATTTGCCTAATGGGACATACAATGACTGATAAGATGACTCTGCAGGTCCTTAAAGGTCACAGAATTTTACTATTGTCTGCTTCTTTACTGTATGAATCCCTCAGTAGAGAAATCGCTCATTGCATTTGGTACACAAGGTACAGCCAGTTGCGAAAGCACAACTGTCCTATCCGAGTAAATTCATGATCTCTGAGAGAGCCTGAAAAATGCAACTCCAGGGGCACCTGGGTGGCTCAGTGGGTTAAGCCTCTGCCTTCTGCTCAGGTCATGATCTTGGGGTCTTGGGATGGAACCCCGCATCTGCTCAGCGGGGAGCCTGCGTCCTCCTCTCTCTCTGCCTGCCTCTCTGCCTATTTGTGATCTCCGTCTGTCAAATGGATAAATAAAATCTTAAAAAAAAAAATTGCAACTCCTACTGAAGACCTTGCAAAACTTGATTTCTTCCAGATTTTTACTCTCTTGCTTTTTAGGTGGTTTTTGGAGCTGCAGATGGTGATGGGTAAAGCCTTATTTCTAGGAGGCATGGATAAGTTTATCAAACTCATGTAAACTCTTGCCTGGAGTCTGCATTTTATTTCTTTAGCAGGAACATAATAGTCCCATGCTCTACACATCCAGGGTGAGATTTTACTCTCTGGCCTCTAGAGATTCTCGCAAAGCTTGGGATTGTGCGTTCACTGAAATATCAGAAGAGCAATTCCTGTGGTTTATGGTACGCTCGTCTATGGATTTTGTCTCTCTGAATCTTAAGGTCTTGTCTTTCTGCACACGCTCTTTCCAGCCTCTTCAATGGGTCAAGCTCAAAGTCAAAGTTCCATGTGAATTTTCTTTTTCATTTCAGCCTTTAGTTCTGAAAAATATCTCTATCTGTATCTGCATCTCAATTTTTACAACCTTTATTATAATTCTCATTTCATCCCAGCTGGATGATTAGACAAATGATCTCCTACAAGCTTTCCTCAATTGTCATCTCTCTCCTTGAATGAGTCACTCCCCCCTGCAAATCCCAGTCACGTGTGTCTCACTGATCCCCTAGAATTGCAAGCCACCTCACCCTCCCATACTTCTTTACTGGGCTCCATAACATTTTCACTTCACAACTCAAGACTATCTAAAATCTGACAGATTGTTGTTTATTTATTCTTTTTTCCTCCATCCTTCCCCTATTCAGGACACTTCTCTATTAAGTAGATTTCTTCACCCTCTCCTAAATTTATCACAATTTCCTCTTGTTCTCTTCAGTCTGCTCTAGTTCATGTTGAAGGAATCAACCTTCATTTTTACTTGATGATATCTGCAAAGCTTCTTAGAGCTTCATGTGCATCTGAATCCCCTGAGAATCTTAGATACAGATTCTCATTCTGCAGGTGTGGAATAGGGCCCGGGATTCTGCTTTTCTGACTCCTCCCCCGTGATGCCCACGCTGTTCTCCCATGGTTTACACTTGGAGAAGCAAGAATCTAAACCACTATTTGAGATTAGATCTAGTCTTTCTCCCCCAGGAAGTTTTCCTACTCTGTCTAAAAGTGTCCCTTGGTGTTCAGGGGTGTGAACTCCAGAGGTATTGACAGTGTACTGTGTTAAGGACCCTGTTCCCAGACTGGCTTAGGGTACTGCTTCCCTCTTCTCTGTCAGTGTATCACACATCCTCCTGGGAGGAAGGCCTGTGCTATGGATTTTTGTGCTTCCCATAAGCATCTTTTTGAAACAGCACTGCAGAAAGAGCATGGACTTTGGAAGTAGACACACTTGAGCTTACATCCCTCCATCACCACTTATTGACAAGATGGCTCGGTTTCTCATCTCATGGTCTGTATGTCAACTCCACATCTTTAAAATAACAATACATGATGAACATTCTGTTAACAGTAGGCATCGACCCTGGGACATGGGGCACAGCACAGCTGTTTTTCTGAAACAGTTACTCAACCCACAGATTTCTCCATGACCCTTTCAGTCTGAGAATTATTACTTCACAGAAAAGCCTAGTTCGCTACTGGACAGTTTAGATATGTTAGAATATTCTTTACAAGCAGTTTAAATCAAGATACCTCACTACCATCAGTTAGTTCTATCTTTGCCCTTTGAATGCAGTGAAATAGTCAAACTATGCAAAAAATGGAAACAGAAGCAAATTTTTTATAAAATTGTTCATTCTATATTTTATCACTTCTGGCATATGAAAAAATCTGGCTGGTGGCTGCCAGTCTAGCTATTTTTCTATGATTCCTCTTTTCTTGTCTGTCTGTTTAGAACATTCCCTGTATACACCAATTTTTAAGAACACTTCATGGAAACAGTGGGGGTAGAAAAATGATAGAGCTTTTGAATATCGAAATAGAACCTTAGAGATCATGTTGCTTAAATTTATTTTGCAATGAAGAAATCACTCCTAGAGAGATCAAGTAAAACAGGGGTAAATTGAAATGTTCTTCAGGAATTTAGAAATAAGCATAATCAGATTTCTTGCTGAATATTAAAATTAAAAAATTACTACATAAGTGATCTGAATAGATATATACAAAGATAACTTAGATGGAATGACTATTAGATCATGACAGCAAAACATATAAATCAAAACATTTCTAAATAATGTATAATACACTACAACACAAAATACATATAACACACACAAAATTATTTATAAATCCACTTAAATAACTATAAGAAAATAGCTAGAAATAATCTTAACATGAATAGAAAATATGGGAGAGTAGTTCTACTGGGTATTTAACAGTTTTTTTTTTAAAGATTTTATTTATCTATTTGAGAGAGAGAGAGAGAGAATGAGATACAGAGGACATGAGGAGGGAGGGTCAGAGGGAGACGCAGACTCCCTGCTGAGCAAGTAGCCCAATGTGGGACTCCATCCGAGGACTCTAGGATCATGATCGGAGCTGAAGGCAGTCGCTGAGCTATGCAGGTGCCCTTTAAAAAGTTTTTTAAAATGCAGCTATTCAAAAAGTTTGCGCTAACAAACATACTAGTGGAATTTGTATTTTGTGTGTGTGTGTCATATATGCACACATATATAAAAGAAATGCATACCCATTTTACATATATATTCATATATATATACACATACATATATACAAAGGATATTGTGAGAGAAGGTCAAGGACATGTAAGAATTTAGCATACTGAGAAGATAGCACATTAAGTCTGTGTGTATGACAAGTATTTATAAGGGTAATGTGATAATCAGCTGTTCATTTGGGAAATGAAAGCTAACACAATTTTCCAATTTGCTTCTTTCTTTAATAAAATATGCTATTTGGATCAAGTACTTAAGTTTTAAAATAGGAAGCAGAGGGTTATTTAAATTTTAAAACAAGAAGTCAAATTTAGAAGGAAGGCAAAGCATACTATTATCCAAACTCTAAACGGTAGAATGTTCTTAGTTACTATTTTTCACACTGGAGAAACATTCAGGCTTGTACTTTCCCTCTCTGCTTTATTTTTCTCACTCTCAAGGCTAGATAACCTCAAAACACACGTGAAAACAAAACACCCTTCCTAGTGGTGAAGTTACATGGAAAGCATTACTTCCTGTATTTCATTCAAGTGGAGAGTTCAAACTCTAGACTCAGACTTAGCTTTACCCCTCAGCTCTGCTGCTCTTTTAACTGTGGTTGGAGACTAAAGTAAAATTTGTTCTTTGTTATTTTTTTAGGTGTCTTTTTTTAAATTGATGAAATGTATCTTCTATTTCTCTATTAAAACTTAAACAACAAATTAAGTTTTAGATGTAAGCATTCATGATATGTCATTGACCTTAATGGGAGAGGAGGCCCTTCTGTTTGCTTTCCTCTGACTTCCCCACAGTCCGTTCTGGCCCAGTGGCTTACTGAGGCAGTTCTGCCTCCTCCTGGCCTGTGAGATGTTGAGGTGCCCAGGACACTGTCCTTTGTATAGGTGCCCAGCAGTTTGTCAACTGCCTTTTCCTAGCCCCAGGGTTCCTCTTCAAATAGTTGATTAGACTTTTCTAGAACATTCTCCTAGGAATATCCTGAGGGGATTTTTGTCCCCCCCCCCACATAAAAACTTTTGTCTACTCCTTTCCTTTGACTGATTCAATTTTACAAGACCTTCAACCCATATGTTATCCAATACTTCCCATGATGTCAGCTTTACAAATTCTAGAACTGATGCTCTTTCTCGGGCTCCTTTTCTGAAGTACTGCAGTACTTATGGTCCACTGAATTGTACCAGCTGTTTCTTAATCATTTTCCAGTCAGATATTTTATCTTTATGCTCAGATACAAATGCACGTCCTTCTCATAAGACTACAAACTCTCTTAGAACAGCCAACAATGTCACAGTTTTGGAGTTGTATGGCACACATTCCATTTCTGAAAGTTTCTGGTCCAGAGAAACCAGTTCTTATCCATTATCATAGCTCTTCAACAAATAGAATTGATTCTGGAGAATATAGTGATCCTTTCTGGGTTTTACTCACTCCTGTACATTTGAAACAATGAAACTGTGTCTCGCATCCTGTGTCCCCAAACCTGGAAGTGAAGGGTCTTCATGAGCTACTAGCAACATCTCACGAGGAAAACCAGGCTTAGGTCATCCTCTTGCAGCCAGGTCCATGCCGCATCCCATCCAGCTCCTCATTCATACTCAACAGTTGTAGGAAAATGCCAGAATGTAGTAGCGTATACATTCTTTGCACCACCTCCTATGATCTGTTTCACTGATATCCATGGGAACACCAGGGGATCTAGCCTGTGTTTGTGGAGCAAGAAAGCTTATCCTTGACATACCTCCCTCAGCTTTATCAAGGTGGAGCCCTGTGCAAACTGAGAAGGCTAGAACTGGTGAGGTAGTGATGCAGTGCCCATGAACAGCTCCCTCCCAGTGTGGTGGAATTGCCTCCTCAAGTTCAAGTCCATCTACCATTTTTGTCAAAGTAAAAGGCTGAGAACAGGAAGTATGGAAGGGCCACTCTCTTCCCTGACTTCAGTTTCCCACAGCTACATGGGAATAAAAACACCCACTTTCTATAACTGAGGTCAAGGTCAAACTTCCTGTTTTGCATGAAGGTTATTTGTAACATATTAAAAAGCAATATGGGAATCCGCTCAAGGATTAGAAGCAATAATAAACATGTAGATTGATGTCATAGAGAAACAGACTTTTTATGTGGATTTTTACTTATCTTGGATCTTTTCTGCAGGCTTCCATCCTTGCTGAGTTGCTTTGATTCCCATTGGATTTGAAGGTAGAAATATGAAAAAATCATGTTTGAAAGCAGGAAAAATTCCAGTCTCCATCTCGGCACCTAGGAGTCTTCTACTCTCTGCGTGGATCCTTCTCTCCTTTCTGTCTGAAATCTCCCCAGTTTTCTGTGTCCTGAATCTTAGTGTCTTTTGCATGTCTGGGGTTCATGAGTCAGTGAGGCTGCACATCTTTGCGACCTCCCAGCCTCCACAATGCTGCCTTCATCTCTTTGTTGCGGAGTGTGTAGATGATGGGGTTAAGTAAGGGAGTGATGACAGTGTAGAAGACAGCAACCACTCCATCCAGGGGTTCCTGAGAACCAGGACGCAGGTAAATGAAGGTGCAGGGCACATAGTAAACAATGACAACGGTCAGGTGGGCGGCACAGGTGGAGAAGGCATTGCGACGCCCATCGACAGACTGGATTCGCAGGATGGCAGCCACTATATACCCATAGGAAGTGAGGATAAGCATAAAGCAGGTGAGGGCCAGGAACCCAATGTCCACAAAGGTGACCAGCTCATTGATGGTGGTGTCAGCACAGGCTAGACGCAGCATGGCGGGAATGTCACAGAAGAAGTAGTCTACCTGGTTGGGACCACAGAAAGGCAGCCGGAATATGAAGCTTGTTTGGAAAAGTGAGTGGAGGGTGCCTCCCAGCCAGGTGCCGAAAGCCAGGAAGTTACAGACATTGCGGGTCATAATGGTAGCATAATGTAAAGGCTTACAAATGGCCAGGAAACGATCATAAGCCATTAACGTGTAAAGGAAACATTCAGTACAGCCCAGGAAATGGAAAGAAAAAAGTTGGATTACACAACCTCCAAAAGAGATAATCCTGCTATCCAAGAGAAAGCCAGCCAGCATCTTGGGGACAATGGCAGAGGAGATGGTCATGTCCAAGAAGGAGAGGTGACACAGGAACCAGTACATGGGGCGGTGGAGCCGGGTATCCACCAAGACGGTGAGGATGATGAGTCCATTGCCAGAGACCGTGAGGGCATAGATGACAAGAAAAGCCAAGAAGAGTGGCACCCCTAGCTGTGGTGGGTGGTGCAGACCCACCAAAATGAAGTGAGACACAGAAGTCTGGTTTTCACTGCGCATTTCCTTGCAGTTCACATCTGCCAGAAAAAGTAGCAGAAGGCCATTAAATTCTCTAGGCATGGAGCATATATTCTGTCATTCCCAAATATGGACATAGAAGGGTCTCAGAAAGAGAGAGATTGTGCTCCAGCTTTTGTTCCAAATCATTCTGTCACCCCCACACCCAACCTCCCTTCACCATACCCACCTGACCCACCATGGATTTTGGGATTCTGCTGGGTTCTAGGGAGCAAGAGTTTTTTCCAAGGTTAAACCTATGTGACAGGTTATGTGTATGTAATTCAGGAGACTGAAGGAAAGACTGTACATAGAGTTCTTCATGTCAGGAAGAAGTACAGTCATATAAAACCTAAACTGATCCCTGAAGGAATGGCTATCCCATTGTTTTCTTTCACTTTGATCTCTGATCTATATACTAGAGAGATAATTAACAGCTTATTTATGTAACAACACAAGAGTTGGAATTATATTTTCTAATGTAGGAAATATAATTACCAATAAAAATCAGCACATATTTTTAAACATGCATTATTTGGGCTACACATTGAATAAAGCTGTGGGTAGAAATAACCATTTTCATTAACTACAAAAATACACATGCTATTTAAAAATTTTTCATGATAGTGAAGCAATACAAACTCTCATCCACAAGGCACCTGTTGTCATCTTTTTTCTCTGCTTTTGGGTAAGTGCAGTCTATCTGTCAATTGATCCATCAGTTCATCCGTCCATCCATCCATCCACCCATCCATCTGTCTGTCTGTCATTAAGGAAGCATGTATTATATCTTAAGAGCATGACCTTAGAGGTCAGACCAGAATTAAAAATCCTAGCTCTTCCACGTATACCATTGGTAAACTTGGAAAAGCCCATTTTCCCTTTCCTTGCTTAATTCTATAAGTGGGGACAATCATTGTGCTCATTTCACAGGACTATTGTAAGGATTAAATAAAATCACATAGTCCATAACAGCACACAATCAACATTGGCTATTATTTTCCATCAAAGCATGTGGTATGGTCCACATTATCAGGCAAATCCAGTGATTGCATTTGTGCCTGAGGTCTGAAGTAAACCCGTAGCTTCCCAAGACTTGTCCCATAGCAGATCTCAGTCCCCAGATTTGAAGCAGCATGATAAAGGCCTTTTGTCCCGGGGCTCTTGGTGACTGTCATCAGCCACAGGGAAAGGTAGAAATAAGGGAGATGACCAGAGCTCTTCCAGATGCCTAGGGCTCATGTGAGGGGATCCTTTCTAGTGTCACCTTCTTCCACTCAGTTTTGCTTTAATAATCTGTTTACCAAGTGGAGACAAGCATTCCAAATGATATGTCACCTTCCAGAATCGTTCAGAAGGCTTCAGAGGTTGTGGAATGAAATTTGGTTTCCCGCTGGACCCCGAATGGGCAGAAGACCCAACATTATAGCTATGGCTGCCATCTGGCTACTTCCTTCTATACCACCAATCATGGCGTATCTGTGATCTTATCCCTCCCAATTTTTGTCAGTGCTGAAGAGACTACTAATGCAAACAGGCTTTCTGGGGACTGAGCAATTTCCTGGTCATGAGACTTTCCTTGTTAAACCTAGGAGAGCTGAGGGCAAACTGAGACAGGTGGTCCTCTTCAGGAAGGTTCTAAACCACATAGAAACTAAATAATCTCTCACCATAGAGCTATAGAATCTATTGTGAAAGAAGAAAGAATTTTCAGAGAAAATTCTTAGAGATCTCCTAGACACTTTCTTGCTTACACAGCATCCAAGGGCACAGTGTAATATTACTGGCATGGCCTAGAGAACAAGGAGCTTTGTAATATGGTGTCGACTTATTTCCCCAGCCTCCCCTGTCTGTGCTCCATCCCACAAATTTGTGCTATGGCCAGACATTCTTTCCTGTTTCCTTTGGCATCGGTCCCTTTAATCTAGAAGGTCCTTGCTCTGCTGATGCCTGAAAATTTTCTACTCATCTTTCAGTGTCTCATTCATGTGTGATCTACTAAGGAAAGTCTTTGCTCCCTTTTCCCGAAATGGTCAGTCGGTCTTTGTAGCCTCCACAGTCCTTCACGTTTCCCTGGGCTCACAAAACATGCAGCCATTTGCCCTTCTGGATGCCCAGGTTCCCCCATTAGACTATGAGTTCCAAAGGGACTTTGTCTCATTTTCTTTTCACCCCATGTTTGTGGCATATCTTTCACTGAAAGATTCTTTTTTTTTTTTAAGGTGCATTTATTTATTTTAGAGAGAGAAAGATAGAGAGTGGAAGGGAGCAACAGAGGGAGAGGGAGAGAGAAACCCAAGCAGACTCCATGCTGATTACAGAGCCCCACACTGGGCTTGATCCCACGACCTTGAGACCATCACCTGAGCCGAAACCAAGAGTTGGATGCTCAACTGACTGTGCCACCTAGGCTCCCCTTGCACTGAAAAATTGAAAAAGTCTTAAATCCTATAGAAGAAATGCATTCCCCTCTGTCTGGATGTCCCTGTTATCTAGACACTGAATCCAGGATAGTATCACTTAGGTCTTAATGTAGCTCCTGAAATCATAAGAATTCCAACCAAAGGTCATTACTTACTAATCAAATTATTTTGAACAAATCTCTTAATATTCTTAGTCTCAGTTTCTCCTTTGTTAAAAACAACAACAACCACCACCAGAGAGAGACAAAGAGAGGGAAGAGAAGGTGGTATAGATTCCCACCCAAAGAAGAAATCTCAATCTCTCTTGCATCCATATCAATTCACATTTTAAATTTAATTCTTACACATAGAAGATCAATTTTCATGCAAGCCTAAATTCCCTTTTGTCCTGTTCTTTTTCTCTTGTCTCCCCACTGCCCTGCCATCTCGGTCTTCATTCATTTTTATAATTTCTTCTCTCTGCATAGAAATAATAATTTCTCCAAATCCAAAAAGTACCCTCCTTTCCCCATTAGAAACTGAAACTTTTCCAGTTACATGATGTGTACAATTTAGTCAGGATCACATGATATTAGCAACTTACGATAGACTCATCTGTGTGATGGGAAAAGAAGCAGGCTCCACATGCAGTCCTGGGGAAAGGGACATTAGTACCCAAACACTAGCATTCTCTGGCCGTTCCAAACCCTGGATGAGCTGAACGAGGCTTAAGCTAGAGGCTGAAACTCATCTGGGTCAGAAAACTCTGAGAGGTCTTTGGTGAGCAGAGCATAAAGGTCCTCCCCTCCTCACCATGTATTTGTCAAGCCCAGGCTGTTAGGAGATCTTGGCTGAGCAATCTGTTCCCAACCTCTCACAGCCTTCTAAATAAGAATGTATCTCAGAAGAGTTTCCATCACTCCACCTCTGCCTGCCTTCTGGAATCTTCTCTGCTCATGGTCTCTACCTGCCTTTGACTCAGCCATAGCGCCATAGCCTTCTGCTTGCTTCAGCTCCTTGCTCTTTGCAGTTTCTTGGGGAAGCTCCTTTTTGAGCTGGGCAGGTGCCCTGGGCTCTCTGATACACCCCAGCTTGATTTCGTCACTGTGCTCTTTTTGTACACTTCTCTGGGCACATCTGTCCTCTTTGTAGCCTTGTTCAAAGGGTTGGCCGAGATGTCTGTGGGCTTTGAGCTCTGGAGTCTCTTTCTGGAAAGCAGCTTCTTCCTTCCTCTAGTCTCCATGGGGGCTGATGTCACTTCTGCTTCCCCCTTCAGGGGCAATTAACTTGCATGAAAATAAGGCACACTGGGGATTTGTTAACAGCAAAATGGGAGCAAGGGCTTTTCCAGGAAGTTTGCTTTGTTGCTGGTAGTGTCCCTGAAGCACAGGATCCTGCTGAGAGCATACACCTACCTGATCAACTGATAGGAAGGACCACTTCTCCTGTTTCTCTCTCTTGTAAATAGGAGATAAAGTTGCCTTATTTGTTTATCCCATAAGGATGTGGAGATGGAATTTGAAAGCACTTTAAAGCCAAAAATGTTACATGAATGCCATATGTTAATTACCTAAAAGTGCCCTTTGAATTTCACTCAGCTTGAAAGAGTAAATTCCTAGGACTGGCAACACTGTTTCAGACAGAAATGTCTTATCTTCCAATAGGCAAGTAAGAGACTGAGCTAGGGGTGCCTGGGTGGCTCAGCTGGTTAAGCAACTGCCTTAGGCTCAGGTCATGATCCTGGAGTCCCAGAATGGAGTCCTGCATCAGGCTCCCTGTTCAGCGGAGGGCCTGCTCCTCTCTCTTGACTTCTCTGCTCTTCTGTGCTCTCTCTCCCCTTCTCGCTCTCTCTCTCTCAAATAAATAAATAAAATCTTAAGAAAAAAAAAGAGAAAGAGAGTCTGAGCTAGATGGAGCATGCAATTTTGGCAATTCTTTTAAAGTCAAACACAGTAGAGCTGGAAGGCCCTCTGGAGGAATAATCCAGAGCTACCCCCCCCCCCCCCCACCGCATTTCACACTTAAACAGAACAGTTCTAAAGAGATTAAGTTAAAAGAAGAAAGATGATACTGTGTAGGTAGTGGAAACAATCTCCTACAAATCGGTGTAGATAGATGATAAGGAACCCCTCATCTATGAGAATAGAGGAGCCGAATAGAGCTGGGCTAACTATAGACCAGGAAATTACCTTGCAGTATTTCCTAGCTCACCAGAGGGGAGTTGCAATTGGTGTTTTCAGCAATTGAGAGAACCCGCACATTGCCTGTGGAGTAAGTAGGGAGTGTTTTGATAGAGAGGGGCACATGGAAGCCCTGGGGATCTTCACTTCCAACAAAGTAGTCATCAAATCTTTTGTGTCTTTGGAGAGGCTCACAGAGATTGAGACTATTATCAAAGATTCAAAGACTCAGGATGGAAATCTCTAGGTCATCCCCACTTAAGTCCCGTAGGACAAGTGCGAACAAGAGAGAGTTGGAATCTGTAGTAATGAAGTCCTGACTATCTCACAGCTCCAGATCTAGAGGTGGTCCTGCTAGATTGTACTGGCACAGCCTTCGGCACTGCTGCACCTCCAACTCAGAGAGACATCTAATTTGAAACAGTTTCCAAATATGTAGGAGTACATCAAAACTTTCAATATACAGAAGTTTTTTTTTTTTTTTAAGATTTTATTTATTTGTTTGAGGCAGTTAGAGAAAGAGCACAAGTAGACAGAGTAGCAGGCAGAGGGAGAGGGAGAAGCAGGCTCTCTGCCGAGTACAGATCCGGATGGGGGGCCTATCCCGGGACCAGGGAATCCGGGCCTGAGCTGAAGGCAGCTGCTTAACCAACTGAGCCACCCAGGCACCCCCAACGTATGAAAGTTTTAAAGTACACCTATGTATTGTGAAAGTTTTACAAATTAGATGTATATATAATGCATACATAATACACATATAAAAATGCTAATAAAAATGTGCATAACCATCATCCAATATCAGAATAAAATGTTATAAGAACCATGAAGCATCTTTGTCCTTTTCTTCCATGACGTCCTCTGCTCTCCCCATGAGAGGTAATAACTATCCTGAAATTTGTTACTCCTTCCCTCGATTTTCTTTTGACAGCTCACCAAATATGTGTTCTTTCGTATTTTGAATTTCATATAAATGGAATCATATAGCAGTATTCTTACCTAAAAGGTATGTTTTTGAGACTCCCTGATTTTTTTTTAATTTTTTATTTTTTATAAACATATCTTTTTATCCCCAGGGTTACAGGTCTGTGAATCACCAGGTTTACACACTTCACAGCACTCACCATGCACATACCCTCCCCAATGTCCATAATCCCACCCCCTTCTTCCAATCCCCCTCCCCCCAGCAACCCTCAGTTTGTTTTGTGAGATTAAGAGTCACTTATGGTTTGTCTCCCTTCCAATTCCATCTTGTTTCATTGATTCTTCTTCTACCCACTTAAGCCCCCATGTTGCATTACCACTTCCTCATATCAGGGAGATCATATTTTAGTTGTCTTTCTCTGCTTGACTTATTTCGTTAAGCATGATACGCTCTAGTTCCATCCATGTTGTCGCAAATGGCAAGATTTCATTTCTTTTGATGGCTGCATAGTATTCCATTGTGTATATATACCACATCTTCTTGATCCATTCATCTGTTGATGGACATCTAGGTTCTTTCCATAGTTTGGCTATTGTGGACATTGCTGCTATAAACATTCAGGTGCGCGTGCCCCTTTGGATCACTACGTTTGTATCTTTAGGGTAAATACCCAGTAGTGCAATTGCTGGGTCATAGGGCAGTTCTATTTTCAACATTTTGAGGAACCTCCATGCTGTTTTCCAGAGTGGCTGCACCAGCTTGCATTCCCACCAACAGTGTAGGAGGGTTCCCCTTTCTCCGCATCCTCGCCAGCATCTGTCATTTCCTGACTTGTTTATTTTAGCCATTCTGACTGGTGTGAGGTGATATCTCATTGTGGTTTTGATTTGTATTTCCCTGATGCCGAGTGATATGGAGCACTTTTTTATGTGTCTGTTGGCCATCTGGATGTCTTCTTTGCAGAAATGTCTGTTCATGTCCTCTGCCCATTTCTTGATTGGATTATTTGTTCTTTGGGTGTTGAGTTTGCTAAGTTCTTTATAGATTTTGGACACTAGTCCTTTATCTGATATGTCGTTTGCAAATATCTTCTCCCATTCTGTCAGTTGTCTTTTGATTTTGTTAACTGTTTCCTTTGCTGTGCAAAAGCTTTTGATCTTGATGAAATCCTAATAGTTCATTTTTGCCCTTGCTTCCCTTGCCTTTGGTGATGTTCCTAGGAAGATGTTGCTGCGGCTGAGGTCGAAGAGGTTGCTGCCTGTGTTCTCAAGGATTTTGATGGATTCCTTTCGCACATTGAGGTCCTTCATCCATTTTGAGTCTATTTTCGTGTGTGGTGTAAGGAAATGGTCCAATTTCATTTTTCTGCATGTGGCTGTCCAATTTTCCCAGCACCATTTATTGAAGAGGCTGTCTTTTTTCTATTGGACATTCTTTCCTGCTTTGTCAAAGATTAGTTGACCATAGAGTTGAGGGTCTATTTCTGGGCTCTCTATTCTGTTCCATTGATCTATGTGTCTGTTTTTGTGCCAGTACCATGCTGTCTTGATGATGACAGCTTTGTAATAGAGCTTGAAGTCTGGAATTGTGATGCCACCAACTTTGGCTTTTTTTTTCAATATCCCTTTGGCTATTCGAGGTCTTTTCTGGTTCCATATAAAGAGACTCCCTGATTTTTATGGCCGTGGTTTATGGATTTTTTTTTTTTTAACCTCTATGTTTCTCTTTTATGAATAAAGCTTGTTTTCATCTCTCTTTCCTTTCACAATATTCTCTTTCCAGACAACCCTTAAATTTTGAACATTTTTTTGGCTAGGTGTAAGCAGAGCTGCTAAGGATATGTTTACACATGGTAGAAAACACACATGTACAAAATCTATGTTGGTTCTTGGAGAGAGTCTGCTGGACCACACAGTGACAGATCTATACCTGTGTTGGAGATCTCATATTCACACCAATATTCACATTAACTAGAGGGTAAGAGAGGTCACGGGATCCGCTTTTTTACTAGTACTTGGTATATACACAGATGACACATTTAAAAAAAATCTACTATTGATAACATACATTTATATATTATCATAGTTTAAATATGCACTTCTGTGATTACTAAGGAGGTTGAGCATGTTTCTTTGGTTTCCCTACCTTTCTTATATTCCATTTCTCTGAAAAGTCTATATGCTTTTTCTTATTACATTTATTTGTTTTTTTTACCTCTTGATTTATATACATTTATCTATAATACAACTACTGCTACATTTTGTCTCCCACTTAGTTTATGTGTAGTAAATATACTCAATGTGTAACTTAGCTGTTCTGTTTTTATAATGTCTTTTGATAATTCGGCCACATCAAAATTGAGAATTTCTACTTGATTCTTTTTGTGTCTTTTAAAGAGAAATCCTTCCCTACACATCGTATGGATTTACTGAAAGCTATTTTTTTTTTTTAAATCACATACGTGACAGGTATAGTTTTGGATCATGCTTTTTATGTAACAGTTTCACTGTAGTGTCTTTGTTCACTCACGAGCCCACAGGGTATTATGCTGGGTAACTATACCGGTGACATCATGCTAATAGGAGCTGGTATGTAGGAAATAGAACATAGCCCAGATGCCCTGTGAATATGTTCACATTCATATGTGAACGGCATTGTGGGAGTCGAGCCTACAGAAACAAACTGCCACCTCAGTGACATTTCTGGTCATCTATTTGCCTTGTGGGGAGTTAGGCTAGTCCACAAAATCTAGTCCAATTTGATAATGCTTAGCAATGTCAGCTTGCACTGTGCTCAAGTTTCTTTTATTTCATTTTACTCCTGAAGTACCAAATAAGTAATTCCAAGGATCTTGTGATAGACTGACATAGGACGAAGGACACGACTCCCCCTGGCGTGTCAATTTCCACATGGGGGGGCTCTTCAAGGTTTCATTTTCTTGACCCACTACATGATGAAAAATATCTGGCCTGTAATAAAACATAAAATTCTAGAATTATTGGCTTTTATCCCCCTGCTGAAAATTTATTTGCACTAAAACAAAAGGCAGTAATTTTTCTACTCCGATCTCTTCCTTACCCAGACAGTGAATCTAGGTAATTCCATGAGAAGCCCCTGCATATGACTATATCTGTATGTAAAAATGAATCATAAATGACTGAAGCAATATATTGGCAAGATCAAAACATGGTGGTGTCTTGGGCGCCTGGTGGCTCAGTGGATTAAGCCTCTGCCTTCGGCTCAGGTCATGATCTCAGGGTCCTGGGATCAAGCCCCGCATCAGGCTCTTTGCTCGGCAGGGAACCTGCTTCTCCCTCTCTCTCTCTGCCTGCCTCTCTGCCTACTTGTGATCTCTGTCTGTCAAATAAATAAATAAAATCCTTAAAAAAAACACAAAAAAACAAAGAAAACCCCATGGTGGTGTCTTGCAGAAACAATGGTGTGATTCATCTCATTGATGATACTGACATGCTGAGCGACCTGATGAGACAATGTGTGGAAGAAGACAAGTCCTTAATGTTAGCTATTCCCTCATAACCAGTTGCAAAATAAGTCTTGTACCTTCGACATGTATTTCTACATTGGTTTGGTATGTGTGTATTTCCATGTTTTATTTTCCTCTGCCCGGTCTGTTTTTCTGTCTGTGTTTCTGTCTGTTTTTCACACCGCCATTCTCAACTCCAGATTAATAATCTCATTCATATCCTTTTATCCCTTTTATGCCCTATTATATCTAGGATGTGTTCATGGTAATTTTACTGTTTTGTCCATAGGGCACACGATGTTGAACTCGACTTGCTTCAGAACCAATGATAGAGTTGGATCTGGATGGAATAAATGGTGATATATCAGAACGACTCCATGTGTGAAGGGAGCGACGTGAGGACTACAGTCATGCTGTGGTTGGTGCTGACATCGTGTGTGTGTAAGTAGGCAGGGAAGGATGTATACAGATGGTGTGTAGTCATTGCAGTGCACAGCCATGGATCTTTACTGGCATACTTATTTGTTCCTAGGTTGGCTGTGTATCATTGAAATCCTC
The DNA here is from genome assembly GCF_964662115.1 of Mustela nivalis. Classification (NCBI taxonomy): domain Eukaryota; kingdom Metazoa; phylum Chordata; class Mammalia; order Carnivora; family Mustelidae; genus Mustela; species Mustela nivalis. The sequence goes on along the minus strand of NW_028134822.1, from coordinate 34,431 downwards.
TTCCTGTAATTGGGGCTGCATTTTGCCATAGAAACAGCAATACCAGATGCTTTCCCATTCCCTCCAGCAAAAAGGGACACAGACATGGGATCTAGACTTGAGCAATGGATATGTCAACTTAGACTTTGGGTCAGAAGCAAGGGCAGTAAAAGGCACATGCTAGAGAGGATGATTCAGAGGATGGCCATGACAGGGTTAACAACACAGAGATAGGAAAGGTAGGGTGACAGCATCCTGCAGGGTGGTAAGGGTTCATGCCTGGGGTGACGGTAAGCTGCTATGGACTGGAGCCCTCCATGAAACGTCAGTGGGCCGTCGTCACATATTTATTAGGCACGATTTTGCAATAATTCTGCCTGTTCCTATTTCCTGTTCCTCCTCCAACTTTGATTCATTGGTTTTTCTAGGGGTTTCCTACGAGAGAGAGAGAGAGAGAGAGAGAGTGTGTGTATGTGAGTGTGTGTGTGTGTGTGAGAGAGAGAGAGTATATGGGGGAAATGTGTTTCAACTGAAATATAAAGTTTTGTTTAGCTTCCTTTTTTACTTAAACTATATAATATCAGCATCTCTATATAGGTCAGTAGATCAAGATTCAATTCCTTTATTTCTCGCTTTTGTGTATAAAATAACAAACAAGATTTTAAAGTGATTAGATTACATCTCATATGCTACATTAGTATTTTCATCTTTTGAAAATATTTTGTCTGTTTTTCACACCGCCATTCTCAACTCCAGATTAATCATCTCATTCATATCCTTTTATCCCTTTCTCTATATCTTTGTAATATATGGTTTGTGATTATTTGCTTTAAGCAAATGAGACAATGTTAATCACACTTCTAGGCATCATGTTCCCTCCCCCATTGAAAATATCCCATGAAAGCCACCCAGAGTTAATTGGAATGGGTGTAACTCAGTCTTTTAGTAGCTGCTCAAGATTTCATGATGTAACAACACCATGATTTATTCTTTCTAGGGTTTTCCACTTGGTTTTCAGTTGTTTTTCCACTAGAAACCATGTATCAACACACATGTTTGAATGAAGACACCATATCCTTGTGCTTTAATAATCAAGAATAGATTCCTGGAGTGGAATTACTGGAATTAAGAGCACACACGATCTTAAATTCACTAACTAATGTTGTATTGCTTTCCTAAAGAAGGCTCTGTAACTATACAGATTTGTACCAACACTATGGGGGAGGAAATGTTCTCCTTCATCCAAGCCAGCAAGATATGTTGATATTAATAACTTGAGTTAGTTACCTTAATTTTAATAGTTCTGACAAACCAATAAGAAAAAGACTATTACCTTAAAACAAAGAAATCAATATAGTGCATGAAAAGCTTATTTATAAACTAAGATCCACTTTTTTTTAAAAAAAAGATTTTATTTATTTATTTGACAGAGATCACAAGTAGGCAGAGAGGCAGGCGGGGGCGGGGGTGAAGCAGGCTCCCCGCTGAGCAGAGAGCCCAATGCGGGGTTTGATCCCAGGACTCTGGGATCATGACCTGAGCCGAAGGCAGAGGCTTTAACCCATTGAGCCACCCAGGTGCCCTTAAGGTCCACTTTAATATGTCAAGTGTTACACAGGCTTATAAGACCATAAAAGTTATAACAGCAATGCAATCTATTACATGTGCAACAGGGAAATAGGTATCCTTAGGTATTTCCTTAAGAAAAACTACTCTAAAGCTCTAAACAACCAAAAAAGGTTAGAAACTTTCATGTTTTAAACATAGCTTAAAAAGATGGTGGAAGAGAGAGTTGCACTGAGATGGAGAGTGGGGACAGGTAGAGACCATTTATGGATTCTGGTCAAGTTTAAGTTGAGAGTCAGCACTGTTGAGAGAAAAGGTAACTGTGTCCTCCTTCCTTCCTCTTAGGTATAAATACAAGTTTCAGAAAGACATGAACTGTTCTCGGGAGGGTTCAAAAGAGCAAACACAGTGGGACATCTATGCATGATTATTAAAAACCTTTCATTAGTCTCTTGCTCGTGCTTTTCTGCTTATCAAGGGAACCTGGAAACCCAAGAGGAATCCTTCCCCTGGGTCACCAAAATAAGTTAATTCCCTACCCATCTAGCCATGCTAGTTTCCATTCCCTGAACTTCACCTAGTTTGGTCCTTGAATAGAAATGAGCCACTTTCATCAAAGAATCACAGGTATGTCTGTTCTTTGAGTACAGCCTCAAAAATGATAGAAAAAATTGGAAGAAAAAAAACAGATGAGTTTTATATGGAAATGAATCACATACTGTAAGGTGAGTTTTTAAAATGGTAGATTTCTCTTAGTTTCTCTTCTTCCCCTCTTGAACTTTCCCTGAGAGATAAGATGCTTGGGCATTGTTAGACATCTTTCTACACTGGGTTATTAAGTCTCACGTTGACACTGTCTATGACTCTGTATCCCATCTCTGTTGTCTGCCTGTTTCTCTCTTTCTTTACACACACACACACACACACACACACACACACACATGCACGCACACACATGCACACACACACACATGCACACACACACATGCACATACACACACATGCACACACACACTTATTAATTAAAAGCCTACTAATAAGGACAAAATTGTTGCAGCATGGACAAACAAATGAAACATTGCTAATCAATAGTCCTGCCTTAAATCTCAGGCTACTCTGTAATTCACCTGATGAAAAAGTTCACCTGATGAAAAGGTTCATATTTCATCTAATGTGAATATGGAGATACCCTGGGTATGGGATCCACTGGTAAAGTAGAAACTTCAGATACATTTGTACCAGTTCTTGAATTCTGATATCCATATAGGTGATTATGACAATTTTGTCTCTGTTATTTATTCGCCTATTGGAAAAATATAGATTAACATTTTTTGTGGGTGCTTGTATATTTGACACACAACATCATACTGTTTTCCGGTATACAACGTAGTGATCGACTTTCTCTGTAGTTTATGCTCTGCTCACCACAGGCGCAGCTACCATCTGTCATTATACAATACCATGAACTGTATTTCCTATGCTAGGCCTTCATTCCTGTGGTTTATTCATCCCCTACCTGGAAGCCACTCTCCATCCATGAAAATTACAGCTTAGATGTAGCTTAAGCCACATTGTCTAGACACAGGATACATTTTGTTTAAGCTTTGCTGGGATCAGTAATCTGGGCTTCTCTCATATTGTGGAGCCAGTTTCACAGTTTTCCTCAAAGAATTAATTAATAATGATCATGAACTGAGCATGAATTTGGTTAAATTTTAAAAATATCAACTCTGTCTCAATTTTCATTGTGTAGAATCCCAACTTTTCTTGACATCAAGCTGGCAACATCCTTTCCTCTGGTGTTGGCTCTATTCTTCCTGTCTCAGGTAGTAGGTCTTAAATAAGAGCCATATCCTTGATGGAGATGTTTTCTCTTTTAAAGATGTTGCCTGAATTTATGAGTATGAGAAGTAGAAGATAGAGGAAAGGATATCATCTCTAACAAAGCGAAATGGAAAATATCTAGCTATTTAAGATGGAAGGATATATGTTAAAAAAACTATCAATGGATTGATTTGGGAGAACACATATTAATTTTATGTTCTTAGGGCCTAATAAAGGATAGCCTAGTGTAAAAGTATGGAACCGCAGTGTACAGGGCTTGGTATTTTCTGAATCAGATGGAAGAGCATCGGGATCATGTCATGGAGTTGAGTTTCCCAACCTCTGCTGAGGGAAATCCTTTTCTAAGCCGGTGGTGGTTGTAATGAGACACTAATACTGGGGATGAGACCTTCCTCAAAGGTCTAGCTTTGAAATTGAGAAGTCTCACAGCATAAAGAGAATTTATTCTTCCTCTCATTCCCCCCTCTCTATAGATAGTTTGGGGGATAGAGAGATAAATATATATTTAGTTAGGCAGGAAGTTCTGTATCACAAGGCAGCCATTTTGTATGATTCATTATTATTTTTTGAGCAGCTCCCAAGTGCCAATACTTTATTAAGGATCACATCTATTATCTTATTTAATACTTGTAACATTTCAACTCGTATTACTGGCCTCAAGTTATATATGACAACTCCCTCACAATTATTCAGCTGTAGTGTAGACCTTTGAAGTGTGCATTGCTATCAATAATAAAATTCTGAACTCATTAAGTTACCACATGAACTCTGGAGACAGAATAGAATTCCAAAACCCCCTTCCCTCCATTGTTGCCCCATGGTGTTCACTCCCCGTCTCCCTGCTATGTGGCCTTCTCTTGAGTATGGGTGAGACTTGTGACTATAATGGGTTGTCACTCATGATGTGTTCTGTTACATCACACTTTATCACAGCAAACTGGGAGAGGTTCTCCTACTGGCTTTATAGAAGTAAGTTGCTGTGTTAGATGGGACATCAAGCTGGCAACACAGAGCTTGGTTAGGGTAGTTAGGACTTGTGGGTGGGCTTTAAAACTGGGACTGAGGATCCCTATTAACAGCCAGCAAGAAATACAGATACCTCAGCCCTAAAACTGCAAGGAACTGAATTCTGCCAACAATCTCCATTGGCTTCACAGAGAAACCCATGCCTCAGATGAAATTCCAGACTTAGCTGACATCTTGATTTTAACCTTGAGCAGAACACCCAGCTCACCTGACTCAAGCACTGTAAGAAAGGAAATTTGCATTTCCTTTGTGCTGCTAAGTTTGTGGTCATTTATGATATATAACTAGAGATTAATACAATGGATTTCTATGACTTTCTACTGCATAGATCTGTGTGTGCCTCAGTTTGTGTGCAAGTGCTTTTGCTTGCCTGTGAGGGCGGGGTGGGGGGGTTATGTTGAAATCATTCTATCATCTTTACCAAATAATTTTTGTAACAAGCAAAGTTGAGTTTGACTCTAGAATTATCTACCATGGGATGATGAAGATAACACATGAAAATGGGTTTTCAGTTTTCAATTAAATGCTAGGTGCTCTCTCTATTCCCACAGGGAGAGACACAAAAGGCGTGGAAAATGACAAACGTGAGCCTTGTCACAATGTTCTTCCTCATGGGCCTTCCCCATGTTCCAGCAATGGACATGCCCCTCTGGGGAATCTTCTTGGTGATTTATGTACTCACTGTGGTGGGGAACCTCCTCATCCTGCTGGTGATCAAGGTGGATTCCCACCTCCACACCCCCATGTACTACTTCCTGGCCAACCTGTCCTTCATTGACATGTGGTTCTCCACCGTTACTGTGCCCAAAATGCTGATGGCCTTGGCATCACCAGGAGGCAGGGCCATCTCCTTTCCCAGCTGTGTGGCCCAGCTCTACTCCTTCCACTTCCTGGGGAGCACCGAGTGTTTCCTCTACACAGTCATGTCCTATGACCGCTACCTGGCCATCAGTCACCCACTCAGGTATGCCAGCATGATGAGTGGGAGGACATGTGCCCTCCTGGCCACCAGCACGTGGCTCAGTGGCTCTCTGCACTCTGCTATCCAGACCACACTGACATTCCGTCTGCCCTACTGTGGGCCCAGCCAGATCCAGCATTACTTCTGTGATGCCCCTCCCATCCTCAAGCTGGCCTGTGCAGACACCTCTGTCAATGAGATGGTGATCTTTGTCAACATCGGGGTAGTGGCCTCGGGCTGCTTTCTCCTGATAGTGCTGTCCTATGTGTCCATCGTCTGGTCCATCCTGAAGATCCGCACCTCAGAGGGGAGACACAGAGCCTTTCAGACCTGTGCCTCCCACTGCATTGTGGTCCTTTGTTTCTTTGGCCCTGGTCTTTTCATTTACCTGAGGCCAGGCTCCCGGGATGCTATGGATGGGGTTGTGGCAGTTTTCTACACGGTGCTGACACCCCTTCTAAACCCTGTGGTGTACACTCTGAGGAACAAGGAAGTGAAGAAAGCGTTGCTTAAGGTGAGAAGTAAGTCAGTATTCACTCAGCATAAATAAAGAAGAAAGGCCAGATATGACTAGCTTCTTTTGTTTTTGTTTAGAATTAAATTAAACCACCAACATGAACATTATACTTGTAAGGAACATTTCAACGATCCCATCTTAATTTTTTAATTAAAATTTCATGCATTTTAAAAAGTTTTCCCTCTTAATTTCTTGCCAGAATCCCAGTAAAAGCAACCGCAACCATTTAGGTGGTAATCTAAGAGGAAGGATGATGGCTTATTCTTGTTTATGTTCTACCAAGTAAATCATCAGAAAAGGGTTACTCCTATCCTCAAATAAGTATTTTGCGGAACTGCTCTTCAGTACAACTCACATATATTTTATTTTGCCAATTTAAATCAAACAATCTAAAAATCTCTTTCAATTTTCAAGCCATTATATTGAAGAAAATCACATGTAATATTTGTAATTCATTATATAACATAGTATCCATCTGATGAAATTCTACATTATATAATATCACACTAAAAGAACCTGATTCTCAAGAATGCCTTTGTCCACATTTATAAGATGACAAAAACTCCATAACTCTAATTTTTTCACTTTAACTTTCAAGTTTTTTTAAAGTAAATATTTATCTGCTTATGTGTTCTATGCACTATTTTACTGGATTACAACTGTCTAGATTGTTGTTTCATATTTACAGAGCTCCTGACTTTTATCTTAAATGCAAAGCTTCTAATTTCAGCAGTCTTCAAATTGTTTTTGTGAGTAAATAAGGGACAAATAGAAAATATGTGAAAAATAAGAAAATAATCTTTGAAAAAACTACCAATAAATATTGAAATTATTTTCCAGTTCTAGAACAATACCTAGTAATCAGACCTGTGTGATTAGGTTATCAGTAGTTCACATTTGTTTGACTTAAAGTGTAAAATGAACTTTGGACACTGGGGAGTTAAGAGTTGGGCCATGAACCTCAAAGGAGTCATTCAAATATATGCCTATATTATAGCATAAGGTAGTTTTTCTGAAAATAAATGCTTAATTTAAATGTCACATGTATCCTGTTAATGCAATAAATGTCAACACTGCCTAGCATACCAAGAAGAGAAGAAGAGAAACTGATGGGCACCTGTTAGAACTGGAGATTGCTTGTCAGACTGCTCAGATTTGCAGCACCTGACTTCCAGAGATGCTTTAGCGAGACAACCATCTGTGCTATATTGTATCTCTTGCTCTAAGTAAGTCATGAGGCTATGCTGGGAAGAGAATTGTACTATCTATACAGGTATGAGCACTGTAAGCCACAAAACAGTGATTTATCTAAGAGGTCAACTACTAGAGTTCACTTCAATAAACCAGACTGATATGGCTTAGTCTATGATCCTACTCAACTTGCAAAGGAGAAAACTGAGGATGAGTTTGATCAAACTTACTTAGCCAATGGATTCACATGGGTTCTTTCTAGTGTCTTGTAACATCATACTATTCTACTTAACTCACAGTAGCACAAAATGTTATGGGACATTGACTGAATGTTATGTTATGTAATAAGCAATAGAAACAGCCAAAGAACTGACAAAGTACCTGCATTCATGAAGGTCATCATCTGGTGTGGGTGCTACATCTGATGATGAAGCATCATCCAGAGGACATGGTGATAAGTGTGGGTACCCAAGGAGAGACCCATTAAGAGTTTTAAAGTGGAAATATGCTGAAAGATTCAAAATTCTCTGATAAAACATATTAAACGAAACATGTGGAAAGTAATTTAAGTGTGTAATGATGATAGGTAAGATAAATATCAGTGTCATTTTTTAGTTGACATTGTTACTAAAATGATTGTAGAATCATGTACAGTTGTATGCAATAAAATGGAGAGACCCACGGCATCAATATGCTCAGTGTACCCCAATGGCAAGAATTTGTAAAACTGTAGCATAATATCACAACCAAGATATCAGCATTGATCTAATCCACAGATCTTGTTTTCATTTGCCCAGTTTTATGTGTACACTTGTTATGTGTGTGTGTGTGTGTGTAGGTGTGTGCTAAGTAGTACACAATTGTAACACCTGTGTAGTTTTGGGTGTCCACCACCACAGTAAAGATTCTGAACAGTTCCGTGACTGTAAGGGTGTCTCATGTGACGATTTTTATCGAATATAAATATTGACCACTGAATAAAGCTATCAAATATTGGTAGTTTGTTAGAGGGTTAGATAAAAGAAATTAAAAGTTGTTTTACTCACTCGAGCATTTTTTATGTTCTCTTTTTCCTCCTTCCTGCCTATGTCCACCTACTTACTAATTCAGTACATAAATCCATATTAACTGGCTATTGTGTGCTGTGCACAATGAGTGCAACAGACCTCCTTTCAAGGAATTTACAGTCTCAATAAAAAAGTTGGGGGAAATTGGAGGGGGAGACGAATCATGAGAGACTGTGGACTCTGAAAAACAATCTGAGGATTTTGGAGGGCTGGGGGTGAGGGTTGGGTGAGCCTGGTGGTGGGTATTATGGAGGGCACGTAATTGCATGGAGCACTGGGTGTGGTGCATAAACAATGAATTCTGGAACACGGAAAAGAAATTAAAAAAATAAATTTTAAAAAAGGAAGTGCAAAGGCATAAGAAGAGGAGTCAGAAAAGGTAGACAAGTCATGAAGGAACTTGTCTAGAATACTAGGAAAAAGGATTTTCATCTTGCACATTTTGGAAAGTTGTTGAAATACAGAAAATGCCACAGTAATATTTAGCATTTCCATTTAGAGATATGATTAATAGCGGCATGGAAGATAGCGTGGAGGAAGGCAAGCTTTAAGAGAGAATGATAACTAAAGAGCCCTTTCAACTGCATCTCAGAAAAAAAGAAACGCACACTCACGACTCTCCAGGTCAACTACTCGTGTGGACAGGCAGCAGGCATCCTGACAGCACGGTGCAGCAGGTGGCAAATGGTAGCCAACTGTGTGAGGAGGTCGAGTTGATGAAGGAGTTTATGCTTTGGCAGTTGTGACATAACAAAGTAGAGAAAGTAATGAATGAGTTCTGAGGGTACAATCAAGCATCTAATTTTGGAACTGTTTGGGCTAAATACCTGAAGAAATTTCAAGTAAAATTTTCTAGTTGACAGTGTAGCTTAGGAGACTAGGCAGGTAAAGCCTACAAGGTTAAGTAAGCAAGAGGACGGGCCCCTGCGTTCTGTCGTTTGTGTTGGCCTTAAACATCCATTCCCTAAATGTGCAGAAAGAACCTTTTCCTGTTCCATGAGGAGCATAAGCAGGTACCAGCTCAGGGAAGAGAAACCTCCACCTTTCTTACTTTTCCACATAAGCCCAAGAAACATGGTTTGGAGAAATCTGTTTGTACAAATCTGTTGTTGCAACTCATTTGTCACAATAATACCCAAAGACCTTCTCAGAGATTGTAAAGTTAAAGAGCCCCTAAGACAGTGCTTGGAAGAGCAGCTACTTCTCGATGGTAAGGTCCTGGAGATACCAAGGGATGGGAGATCCTGAACATTGTTCCACCAATTCCCTAAGGCTATTGAACTATTCTGCTACAGAGATTACATGCATATAGCACCAGGAGCATATCCGAAGAAGATGAGATGGAAGTGAAGTCAAAAGCCTTAACATGAATCATGAAGGGAGAGCTGGAGGGATTGGGGGACAAAGATACACACAGAAGGCACATAGTGCACATGGAAACACATAAACTGGGCATTTAAAGGCAGTGATGAACCTTGTAACTCATAGTAATCCAGAGTGTGACACTTGGCATAAATATTGATGTATAGATCAATGGAGAAGCATATGAGTCTAGACCCACACATATCACTCAGTTGACTTTTAATCAAAATGCCAAACCACTTCAAAGGGGGAAATGAACAAATGATGCTTGGAAAGCTGGCTATGCATCTGTAAATACTGACCATTGACTACTACTTCACTGCATACACAGCAGTTATGTTAGATTGGATTACTGACCCAACTGTAAAAGCTAAAGTTATTACATTTGTATGGGGGAAAAAATCAAGAGAAAATATTTGTATACACGAAGTATCACAGATCTCTTAGAAAGGATAGAAAAACATGAGCCATAAAAGTAAATGAAAAATACCCTTATTAAAATGCAAAAAAACTGTGTTCTCTGGATGAAATTAATGAAGACATGAGTAGGCAAGATACACACTGAATACACATTACTAATACACATTAGTAATGTATATATCTGAGAAAAAAATTCAAGCCCTAAATGTGTCAAGATACCTCATACGTCAATAATCAGAAACAAAGGACTAATGAGAAATGGGCATAAGAGTTGGGGGCTCACTCCACAAAGAAAAACATGGGTAGCCAACAGAAAGGTGAAAAAGTACCCAACGTTATTAATAAACATTGAAACCTCAATTAAACCATAATAAGATACTACCATACATAATCAAATGGCTAAAATTAAAAAAAAAAACTGACAACATCAAATATGCATAAAAATGCAAAGCAATTGGAACTCAGATACTTCTAGTGGGTATATAAAATGGTATAACCAGTTTGTAGCAAAATCAGATAATTTCTTAAGGTATTAAACCTACACTTGTAATTTGACTTACCATTTCACTTAGCAGTTCTAGCCTCTGATGTTTACTCAAGAGAATTGCAAACATCTGTCCACCCAAATATTTGCAAATGAATCTACAAAGCATCTTGATAAATACCAGGCCCAGACTGGAAGCAAGACAAATGTTAAATAATGGGTGAAAAATCATGACGTAGCTATACAATAGACTACCATCTGGTGAGAAATGAATGATTGATAGGCACAAATACACAGATGAACAAGAAAAACAAGGATGAGTGAAAGAAGCTGGTCACAAAAATGTATGTGGTGTGGAGAGGGGGGTGGGGTTATAGACACTGGGGAGGGTATGTGCTATGGTGAGTGCTGTGAAGTATGTAAACCTGGCGATTCACAGACCTGCACCCCTGGTGATAAAAATACATTATATGTTTATAAAAAAATAAAAATAAAATAAAATCTGTTTCTATAAAAAAAATTTTAAAAAACGTCTGCGTTCTATGAATCCTTGCTGGAAACTCCAACAACCAGATGTCATCCACAGTAAGAAAGCAAGCAGCTCAGTCTGGGTTTCAGACTGGTGAAGAGCAACAGAAGGCACACAAGGATTCCACTGTGGTGATGGAAAAGGTTTTTATCTTGATTGTGGGAGTAAAAGTATGAACTGCATACAATATACTCCTGCACCATAAAAATTATAAGGGAAATTCCAAAATTGAATAAAATAGGGGCGCCCGGGTGTCTCAGTTGGTTGAACCTCTGCCTTCAGCTCGAGTCATGATTCCAGGGTCCTGGGATCGAGCCCCGCATCAGGCTCCCTGCTTGGCTGGCAGCCGGCTTTTCCATCTCCCTCTGCCTGCCACTTCCTCTGCTTGTGCTCTCTCTCTCGCTCTCTCTCTCTATCTCTGTCAAACAAATAAATAAAAACATCTTTAAAAAAATAAACAGAAATAGGTTTTAAAAAACCCCAACCCACCCCAAAATTGAATTAAAAGATCCAGATTGAAGAAGTACGAGAAGGAATAAATAGTACTCGTAAGGGGAATGTATAGGTAAAAATAAAACACTATTAGTTATTTAAAGCACAAGTAATAATAAAAATCAACTAAGTAATAAAGTACCAATAATAATGTCCTATGAGGTTTATAACATAATAAGAAATAAAATATAGGACAAAATATAAAGTTAAATGATTGTAAGGGTTTTGGACTTTTTAGGATGTTGTAAAGTGCTAACGTAAGTAAATTATTATTTTTTTAAAGATTTTATTTATTTATTTGACAGACAGGGATCACAAGTAGGCAGAGAGGCAGGCAGAGAGAGAGGGGGAGGCAGGCTCCCTGCTGAGGGGAGCCCAATGTGGGGCTGAGGTTCAATCCCAGGACCTTGGGATCATGACCTGAGCCGAAGGCAGAGGCTTTAACCCACTGAGCCACCCAGGCACCCCTAACATAAGTAAATTATAATATTAAAAATTATATTGAATATCATAAAAAGAGAAAGAATAATGAAAACAGGTAAAAACAAAAAGTAAATAAAGCAATGAAAACCCTTGTTAAATGCAGCAAATACTTTGATTAATATAAGGAAGACAGAAAAATTATGGGAATAAAGAAAAACGAATTTAAGGTAAGAATTGAAAACAAGTAACAAAATGTTCAATTTAAATCTAACTATATCAGCATTTAGATAAAATAACCACCTTAAATAATATAAAAATGATACAGACAGCCTGGAAAATTCTTAATTACCTAGCTTATTAGAAACTGTATTAAATACAAACAATGGAAATTAAAAAATAGAAAGTACCAGAATGGAAAATGTATGCCACAAAAACACCAGGAAAAAACCCAAGTCTATATTAATTATCAAATATGGTGAACTTTAAGGTAGGAAGTAAGAAGCAAGAAGGATATTTTTTAAAAAATTTATTGAAGTCTAGCTGATATACAATATTATATTAGTTGTAGTGATTTGACAATGATCTGTATTAGGAAATGCCATCAGGATAGGTGTAGTCACCATCAGTCACTACACAAAATTATGTATTTGCTGCTTTTAATCCCAGTGACATGTCATTTGATAACCAAAGTTTTTACGTCCTTGTTTCTTTCACCTGCTTTGCTCATCCTTCCACTTCCTCCCCTCCCACTAATCAGTTCTCTGTTTGAGCGATTTGTTATTTGTAGAGCCTGTTTCTGTTTTACTGTTTATTTGTTTTGTTGTTTAGATTCCACAGGTAGGTGAAATCATATGCTATTTGTCACTCTCTCTCTGATTTCTATCACTTAGCACAACATAGGTCCAACCATGTTGTCACAAATGCACGATTTCATTTATTTTGTGGCTAAGTATAAAGAGCATTTTATAAATATAAAAGAATCAATTTAACAGGAGGCTATTAAAATCCCAAATTCTTATGAATTAGCAAAACACCTTCAAAATATAGGACTTGTGAAAATTGCTTTTAATAAGTTCTTCTTCAGTGAAATACTATTTGAACAGCTGATTGAGCCTCAGCAATGATACAAGTCGACAAATATGGAAATACATTGCAAAGAGTATGAGAAGATAACTGTCAATCCAGAATTGTATGTTATTGAATGCAGAGAACTGGTGGCTGCCAGAAGGGCAGGTCTGGGGGCAGGGGTGAAGTGGGCGAAGGGGAGCAGAAGGTACAGGCTTCCAGGTATGGAATGAGTAAGTCCAAGGAGAAAAGGCACAGCATAGGAAATACAGTGAGTGATACTGTAGCAGCGTCCTGTGGAAGCTATGTTTCCAGTGAACAGAGCATAATGTGCAGACTTATCCAATCACAATGTCATACACTTGAAACTAATGTAACATTGTGTATCCAACATGTTTCCACAAAAAATAAATATAATTGAATGTTGAGTAACTGTCAAATCTGAGTGTGAAATAGTAACATTTAGAGACATTAAAAATGAAGAGTTTCTAGCACTACTATAATCATACCAACTAACTTCAAAATACACAACACAATAATAAAACTTATCCTGAAATGAGCATTTGCGATATAAGAAGGAATATAAAGTTAAAAAAATCATACGTATTAGCAAATCTGAATAACTACCGTATCATGTAAAAGTAATGCTCAGTTCTTGAGCTTAAAAAGTCATGATTTGTGACTTCTGGTTTCATCTCCAATATGTAAAGAGTTGGAAGCTGTCCTTGCCTTCTTAGAACAAGGCAGACTGGGGCACACTGAAAATCAAGGCTTTACAAGGATGTGTAATTAACATACAGCAGGCTGCCCATTGTGACTTTGCTCTTCTGTGTTGATTTTAGAATATCGTCCACCTATACATATTTTGTCACACTTTGTTACTGATTTCAATACCCTCATATCTTGTTTTCACATGTGTGAATATACAGCCAACCGGCAGCCTTTGGAGGAGAACTAAATAGAATTCCTCCCATGTCTCACCCACTAACAGCTCACTCCGTGAGAGCCCTGTGCCTTCTGTTTCTATCAAATGATCTGAAGGGCAATCAGTAGGGCATCTGACCCCCTGTCATTTGATGCACAAATTTCACTATTTTCAAGATTCTACTATGGCTTTCCCTAGCCCCTGCTGACTGTGGGTGAGCTGGAGGAATAGAGTGATAACGAATCTGTAGGGTTTCACCAATGTCTCCTTTGATCTAATATGTATGCCCCCTGGTCACTGTGATAATATGGGCATCCAAACATGGAAGCAAGGGCCCTGAAAATAATCTGATAGTGATAACTTTGAAGAAGGATATAACTCTTATTTATATCTATTTTGATAATGTCCCCCTATTCTACCAAAGAGATATGGCTTTGTCTTAATTTTGCCCACAGCGAGAAAAATAGGGTCACACTGCAAACATTTGAGTTAGACCTTAGTCAGACTTCGTGCAGCCCACCTAATACTTCCTCACGTCTTCCTGGAGGACATGGTGGCATTACACCTTCTTGTGGCATTACACCTTTCCTGTGGTTGGGTGGGGGAAGATGCTGGCCAACATGTATGCCTGGTCAGGATACAGAGATTTTCAGACAATAAAAAGAAATGTGAAATGCCCTGGGTTTAGTCTCTTGTGTCCAAGTTTTCTTCTTGTTAGAATGAAAAGATTCAATATGCATTATGATTTGGCCTGGAAAACAGAAGCTCTGTAAATTTGGAGCAGACCCCAAAACACATAGACTGAAATCGTCTTTATGTTATTCATATTTTATATGTACTAATTATTTATTATGAGTTATGTCGTTGAAGCAAGCGTTTGTTATCTGGATATGGTATTTTCCAGGTGGAAATTCACTCTACTACTTAATCTGTGTTAGATATCACATCATTTACTGTAGTACTCCATATGTACAGTAGGACACTGTAAGATTCACTTGTGTACTTGTGTGTTTCTCATTGAACTCTGGAGTTCTGGAGCATAGACACTGTCTTGATGCCCTTTATTTCCTGTGCCTTAAATATAGGTGTCACCTAATTTAAATTGTTGAAGGAATTACTGCACTGATTAATTTTTTGAGAAAGTATGAGTGAATGAACCAGTATCAACACTGGGATCATTATAAGAGTCACCTATTCATTCATAATTTGAGCCTGATTTTTTCTATTAGTTAATTATTTCTTATAATTCAGCTATGACATCTATAACATAGATGGTTTTCAACCACTAGTGAACTCAGAAAATATAGCTTCAATGAATCCATCAGACACATCATGCTTCTACCAAACAACATTTTCAAAATTCAGTGAAATGGTACCAGTCATTAAGAGCCTCATTAGAGAAGGTCAGTACTCCAGAGCTGCTATTTTGAGGAGAACCCAGGAGAATACATCAAACTGTGACACGATGTGGTGAGACATTTGCTCACATTTCATTGGTCCCCATGTGGAATGCAGACACCAATTCTCCTGTATTTTATTCTTTTTTATTTTCCTCTTTTGGAAGCAGTACTAACAGCTCTTGGAGCATACTAACAACACAATGAAGTATTTACAAAAGAAGGTGTTCCAATTGTTATTTGAAAATGCAAAGGATTCATTATTAAAGTTTTAAAATTATTCAACATTGTTCTTTATTTTCTGAAATTTCTTCATGCCATCCTACCTCTGTCTTCCTTCTCTATTTCTTCTCTTACCCCCTTCCCAATTGCATGAAGAAGAAATGTATGAACAGAGATTATGAAAAGGCCTTCCAAGTGTCAGGGTTACTTTCGTTGAGTCAATCATATTACAGAGAGACAAATGTTGAAGAAAAAGGAAAAAAGGATTTTGGTATAGACATAGGAAGTTTGATGTGATAGCTTTATTTCCAAATGGAAGCATCGAAAAAACTCAAGTTTTTGAGTTGAACTTGAACAAAGTTCAAGGACTTGAACAAAGAAGGTAGGGACAGCATTGAGACAAAGAGGTGGCATCTGTTTAGCAATGACATCTAATACGTTGAGTGTGGATCAGAAGTCAGGTCCTTCAAAAAGTAAATGTTTGGAAATAGAAGGGTCAAAAGCAGGGAGAATATTCTAAAGAAATAAGACCAGATTGATGTAGATGGAGACTAAGGGGCTAAGACAGTATTTTTCCCAAAGGAATCCATACCTTCATGTGGAACACATGACACATTTGCAATTTCACTTAGGTGGAGGTAGAGTAGATCATATGCTTTTCCTGGTCTATGGGGGAAATGTGGTTTCCAACAAAACTTACATTTCAGGTATAAAATACACATAACTATTCAAAGATCTGTGTTTTGTTATTCCAATAATTACTGATGTTCATTGATATGACTCTGCTCTCCCCCAAATAGAAAGTTCCTGAAATTAGTGATTGTAATGTGCAGTAGAATTTGCCACCATGAGCTTTGGTACCAGATAGCCTGAAATTAAACCTTGACTATATTCCTTACTAGTGTGTGACTTTATCAAGTTATCTAAGCTGCCATCATTTTCTTTTTTATTTTTTTATAGTAGCAGAACTTATCTTATAGCGTTCTTATAATAATTAATTTACAAAATGTCTAGCATTTATCCTCAGCTCAATAATGTTTACTGTGTTTGCCTCTGAATTATTCTAGAAAAACTTAATTCATTATAATTTTAATGTTTCAGATACTTTCCTATAAATTCCTTGAAGGCTAGTAAATATAGGGGTAGCAAATTTATGAAAATAGTTAATGAATCAGAATGATTACATTGTCCATAATTAGCTAGATTTATTATCTAGAAGGTGATTTAAAGAAATCAACATTCATGTATCTTCAAAAATATTATTTTGGTGGCTGGGAGTCATTGACAGAATTTGTGAAGAGAATGATTCTGAGAATGAGGCTATCTGACTGGTGGCCCCAGGTTTAAACTTTAGATCTCTAATTGGGAATGTACTGGGGTGCCTGGTGACTCAGTCAGTTAATCATCTGCCTTTGGCTTGAGTCATGGTCTCAGGGTCCTGGGCTGGAGCCCTATGTTGGGCTCCTGGCTCAGCGGAGACTCTGTTTCTCCCTCTCCTTGCCCCTCCCTGCCCTGCTCTGGCTTTGTCTCTCACTCTCAAATGAATGAATGAATGAATGAATGAATGAATAAAATCTTTAAAAAAGAATTATTATAAATCACTGTCACTTAAACCACTTCTATACACTCATTTAATCCTCATAACAGTGTTTTGAGAGAGGGGTATTTTTGAGATGGAAAATTGAGGTGTAGGTCATAGAATTATTTCCAAATATTGAGCCAATATTTGCTTTTGTTTGGGTGCAAGTATAGCATATCACCCATTATATGTAGATGCCCACAAGTGTGGGCCATGTAGCATTAAATAGGTATTTTCAGAGGGTTTTGTCCTCTCCAGGCTTTTTTTTTCTGATTTGTAAAAGAACTGTTGTAATCCCATGAACAGGTTACTTAAAGATATTTTCATTTTTCTACCTTCTACATAGGAAATAGCATTGGCCCCAGCTTGTAACTGTGGGTGTTCCTGTCCTAGACCAGGTTGTAGTTTGGTACAGCTGGATTTCCAAGACCCTAAGTGGGTAGGAGCAGGAACTCCCTGGGCAGACGACCAGCTGCCACCAGCTGCAGTAGAAGAATCCAGTGTTGAATGGTTTGGTGCTAACTGTGGACATCTGGTCAGATAGCATAGGAAATCAAGGTCAGAATATGTGGTGGAGATGAATGGTTACTGTCCTTCCCTTCCTCTTGATCTGCCTCACCCAGCCTGGGAAACTGCAGGACCCTGGCAAGGTGGCAGTTGTTGGCAGTTCCTGAGAGGAGCACGTCAGCACCACAGCCTGTCCCGACAGACCCACTTGAAGAGTTAAGGAGCTACTCAGAGCTTAGAGCTCTTTCAGTGTGGGAGCAATGAATATGGTCACAATGTGCCAGGAAGAGGGTTGGTCACGTTGGGACCCACACACAAACACAGAGCCACTAACTGATGGAGAAGGCAGTCACACAGTTGCAACCATGAATCAGTGACTCTGATATTTGCTTCTGTCCTTGGACACTATGCTCAGGAGGGTAATTCCCAAGTTGTGCACACAAGCCTCAAGCAAAAATTAAAAAAAAAAAAAAAAGCATATTACAAAGTTAGGTATATGACTAAAACAACCCTGGTGTCTGAGTTCTAAGCAGAATACATAATTTTTAAGAAGACAAAACAGTGTTATATGTCAACTGTAGCCCAACAAAATGGAACAAAAGACACAGAAAAAATTCACAGAGAAAAATTTGATAGACCAAAACTTAGCAAGTTCATCATCAATAAAATTTAATTCTGACTTTTAAAAAATTCCTCAGACAAACCTGTGAAACAAATATTTCTGAGTGGATGATTTTGGAGAACACTTAACACTGAGAACTACACATGTATATTTGCACCTTGGTGACTGAATTATATTAGTATTTTTTTAGAAAAATGATGATATCTACTTTTCAGTGTTTATTTGCTCCGGGAATATGTTACTATGTGTATAAGCTTCCATAGAGCTTTCTTCACTTCTTTGTTCCTCAGAGTGTACACCACAGGGTTTAGAAGGGGTGTCAGCACTGTGTAGAAAACTGCCACAACCCCATCCACAGCATCCCGGGAGCCTGGCCTCAGGTAAATGAAAACACAGGGAACAAAGAAACAAAGGACCACAATGCAGTGGGAGGCGCAGGTCTGAAAGGCTCTGTGTCTCCCCTCTGAGGTGCGGATCTTCAGGATGGACCAGACGATGGACACATAAGACAGCACTATCAGGAGAAAGCAGCCCGAAGCCACTACCCCGATGTTGACAAAGATCACCATCTCATTGACAGAGGTGTCTGCACAGGCCAGCTTGAGGATGGGAGGTCCATCACAGAAGTAATGCTGGATCTGGCTGGGCCCACAGTAGGGCAGACGGAATGTCAGTGTGGTCTGGACAGCAGAGTGCAGAGAGCCACTGAACCACGTGCTGGTGGCCAGGAGGGCACACGTCCTCCCACTCATCATGCTGGCATACCTGAGTGGGTGACTGATGGCCAGGTAGCGGTCATAGGACATGACTGTGTAGAGGAAACACTCAGTGCTCCCCAGGAAGTGGAAGGAGTAGAGCTGGGCCACACAGCTGGGAAAGGAGATGGCTCTGCCTCCTGGTGATGCCAAGGTCATTAGCATTTTGGGCACAGTGACGGTGGAGAACCACATGTCAATGAAGGACAGGTTGGCCAGGAAGTAGTACATGGGGGTGTGGAGGTGGGAATCCACCTTGATCACCAGCAGGATGAGGAGGTTCCCCACCACAGTGAGTACATAAATCACCAAGAAGATTCCCAAGAGGGGGATGTCCATTGATGGAGCGTGGGGAAGGCCCATGAGGAAGAACGTTTTGACGAGGCTCACGTTTGTCATTTTCCACGCCTTTGGTATCTCTCCCTATAGGAATAGAGAGAGCACCTAGCATTTAATTGAAAACTGAAAACCCATTTTCATGTGTCAACTTCATCATCCATGGTAGATAGTTCTAGAGCTAAACTAAATTTTGCTTCTTATGAAACTTATTTGCTAAAGGTGATAGAATGATTTCATCATCATCTTCTCTCTTCCTCTCTCTCTCTTTCTCTTGCCCACACAGATACACATGCATGCACAAACAGAAGCACAGATAGATACATGTAGAAGAAAGTCATAGAAATCCATTGTATTAATCTCTAGTAATATATCATAAATGACCACACACTTAGCTGCTTACAAACCATTCAAATTTCCATTCTTACAGTGTTTGAGTCAGGTGAGCTGGATGTTTTGCTCAAGGTTGAAATCAGGATGTCAGCTAAGTCTGGAATCTCATCTGAAGCTTGGGTTTCTCTTCCGAGCCCATGGAGATTGTTGGCAGAATTCAATTCCTTGCAGCTTTAGGACTGAGGTATCTGTCTTTCTTGCTGGCTGTTAGCAGGGATCATTCCTCTTAGCTTTTGAGCCCACCCTTGTGTCCTAACCACCCGGCCATCTGATAACATGGCGGCTTAATTTTATAAAGCTGGTAGGAGAATCTGTCTCCAGTTTGCTGTGATGAAGTGTAATGTAAGAATGTATCATAAGTGATATCTCATCATGGTCTCATCACAGAAGTAATGCTGGATCTCACCCACATAAAGGAGAGACTATTTAGCAGGGAGTGTACACCGGGGGGCAGCAATCAGGGGGACCTCTTTGAATTCTATTTTCTCTCCAGAATTCATGGAGAAATTTAAAGAACCAAGTATTTAATTGCTGATAGCAATGCACACTTCAAAAGTCTTTGGTACACCTGAATAATTCCTTGGGGTCCTCATATGTAACTTTATAGTAGTATTCTCAGCTAGGAGATAAAAACTAAATAAGGTAATAGTTGTGAAGTCTATAATAAAGTATCTGACAGTTGAGAACTTCACAAGAAATTGTAGTGAATCATACAAAACTGTTGCCTTCTGATAGAGAGTTGCCTATGTATCTATCTATCATCTATCTATCTACCTATCAACAGAGAGGGGGAATGAAAGGAAGAATAAATTCTCTTTATGTTGTAGAGACTTCTTAGTTTCAAAACTAGATCTTTGAGGAAGGCTTCCTCACTGGTATTTGACTGGTATCTCACTACAGCCATCACCGGCTTATAAAGGGATTTCCCTCAGAGAAGGTGAGAAACTTACCTCTATGATATGAGACCAGCTACCTTCCATTTCATTCAGAATACCAACCTTGTACACTGCTGTCTCCTTGCCTCTCTTACACTAGACTTACAATGTATGCTTACATAATGGATTTTGTGAGGCTCTAAGAACATAAAATTTATACCTGTTCTCCAAAACACAATCCACTGGCAGTTTTCTAACATATATCTTTCTATCCTAAATACCTAGATATTTAGGCTAATTTGCCTTTGTTAGAGATAATATCCCTCCCTCCATCTTCCACTCTCATACTCATAAGTTCAGGCAATGCCCTTATAGGAGAAGACATCTCCACCAAGGATATGGCTCTTATTTAAGACCTACTACTTGAGACAGGAAGAACAGAACCAACACCAGAGGAAAGGATGTTGCCAGCTTGATGTCAAGAAAAGTTGGGATTCTACACAATGAAAATTGAGACAGAATTGATATTTTTAAAATTTGACCCAAATTCATGTTCAGTTCATGATCATTATTAATTATTCTTTGAGGAAAACTGTGAAACTGGCTCAACAATATGACAGAAGCCAGGATCGCTGATCCCAGCAAAGCTTAGACAAAATGTATCCCGTGTCTAGACAATGTGGCTTAAGCTACATCTAAGCTGTAATTTTCATGGATGGAGAGTGGGAGGTTCAGGCTTCCAGGTATGGAATGAATAAGCCATGGGAATGAAGGCCCAGCATAGGAAATACAGTCAATGGTATTGTATAGTGACAGATGGTGGCTGCACCTGTGGTGAGCAGAGCATAGACTACAGAGAATGTCAATTAGTATGTCGTACACCTGAAAATTGTGTGACGTTGTGTGTCAAACATACAAGCACACGCACAAAATGTTAAGCTATACTTTTTCAATAGGAGAATAAATAACAGAGGAAAAATTATCATAATCACCTATATGGATATCAGAATTCAAAAACTGGTACAAATGTATCTGAAGTTTCTACTTTACCAGTGGGATCCCATATCCAAGACATCTTCATATTCACATTAGATGAAATATGAACCTTTTCATCAGGTGTATTGCAAAGTAGACTAAGATTTATCAATTAGAGGTGTCAACATTTCATTTGTTTGTCCACCTTGTAACAATTTTGTGCTTCTTTGTAGGCTTTTAATTAATAATTGTGTGTGTGTGTGTGTGTGTGTGTGTGTGTGTGTAAAGAGAGAGAGAAATAGGCAGACGGACAGAGATGGGATACAGAGACATAGACAGAGATAGTAACAACCTGAGACTTGATAACCCAATGTAAAACGATGTCTAACAATGCCCAAGCATCTTACCTCTCAGTGGAAGTTGAAGAGGGAAAGCAGGAAGACTAAGAAAAATCTACCATTTTTAAGAACTCACCTACAGTATGTGATTCATTTCATTATAAAACTCATCTGTATTTTTTCCTCCAATTTTTCACTATTTATGTCGAGGCAGTAGTTTGCACGTTATTACTCAAAGAACAGTTACCTGTGGTTCTTTGGTGAGAGTGGCTCTTTTCTAGTCAAAGACCCAACTAGCTGAAGTCCAGGGAATAGAACACACTCAGCCAGATGGATAGGAGCTTAACTTGATGTAGTGTCTCAGGGGATAGATTCCTCTTGAGTCTTCAGGTTCCTTGATGAGCATAAAAACAACAAGAAGAGGGGCGCCTGGGTGGCTCAGTGGGTTAAGCCGCTGCCTTCGGCTCAGGTCATGATCTCAGGGTTCTGGGATCGAGTCCCACATCGGGCTCTCTGCTCAGCAGGGAGCCTGCTTCCCTCTCTCTCTCTCTGCCTGCCTCTCCATCTACTTGTGATTTCTCTCTGTCAATAAATAAATAAAATCTTTAGAAAAAAAAAAAAAACAACAAGAAGAGACTCATGAAAGGTTTTTAATAATCATGCACAGATGTCCCACTGTGTTTGCTTTTTGAACCCTCCTGAGAGGAGTTCATGTCTCTCTGAAACTTGTATTTACACCTAAGAGGAAGGAAGAAGGACCCAGCTCCCTTTTCCCTCAACAGCGATTCAGATAAACACAAAACTGTTGGCTCTCAACTTAAACTTGTCCAGAATCCATAAACAGTCACCACCTGTCTCCATGCTACATCTCAATGCAACTCTCTCTTCTAACACCTTTTTAAGCTGTGTTAAAACCATCTAAATTCCTAAAAAACTTTGTTGTTTAGAGTTTTTTTTTTTCTTTTTTGTCAGAGAGAGGGAGAGAGAGAGCGAGCACAGGCAGACAGAATGGCAGGCAGAGGCAGAGGGAGAAGCAGGCTCCCTGCCGAGCAAGGAGCCCGATGTGGGACTCCATCCCAGGACACTGGGATCATGACCTGAGCCGAAGGCAGCTGCTTAACCAACTAAGTCACCCAGGTGTCCCTAGAGTTTTTTTTTTAAAGACTTTATTTATTTATTTATTTGAGAGAGAGAGAGCTTGAGAGGGGAGAAGGTCTGAGTGGGCAGCAGACTCCCCATGGAGCTGGGAGCCCGATGTGGGGATGTGGGACTGGAGCCTGATGGGGGACTCAATCCTGGGACTCTGGGATCATGATCTGAACTGGAGGCAGTTGCCCAACCAATTAAGCCACCCAGGCACCCATTGTTTAGAGTTTCAGAGTGACTTTGCTGAAGGAAATGTCTAAGGATATATAACTATTTCCCAGCTGTATATATAGTAGGTTGCATTGCTCTCATAACTTTTATAGTCTTATAAGCAAGGGTAAACACATGATATAGCAAAGTCATTCTTAATTTGCAAATAAGCTTTCCACAAACAGTATTGATTTCTTTGTTTTGAGTTAACAGTGCTTTCTCCCACATAGTGTTGGTACAAATCTGTAAAGTTACAGCGCCTTCTTTAGGAAAGCAATATGAGAGTAGTTACTGAATATGCAGATCTATAACTGTATTGGAGATCTAGTGTTTGCACCAATGTTCACATTAGCTAAGAGCACAAGAGAGTCCTTGTAGTCCCCATTCTTGCGAAGACTTTGTATATTCACAGATGACACATTTTTCTCCAATCTTCAAAGCATAAATTTATGTATTATTGTAGGTTTTTTTAAAAAAAGATTTATTTATCTATTTGAGAAACAGAGAGAGTAGGAAGGAGAGGTAGAGGCAGAGGGAGAGAGAGAATCTCAAGCAGACTCCACACTGACCATGGATCCTGACGAGGGTCTTGATCTCATGACCCTGAGATCATGACCTAAGCAAAAATCAAGAGTTGGATGCTTAACCGACTGAGCTACCCAGACATTCCTATTATTGTAGTTTTAATATGCATTTCCATGATTTCCAAAGAGGTTGAGCATAATTTTTTTTGCTTTTTCAACATTTCTGGCTTTCCATTTCTCTGAAAACTCTATTATCTGACTTTTGCCTATTATATTTATTTCTTTTTACTTTTTGATTTATTTATGTTTCCATACTGCAACTAATACTTTCTATTTTCTCTTTAGTTTATGCATAGTAAGCATTTTCTCTCAATGCATAACTTACCCTTTCTCTATCTTTAGAATGTTTTTGATAATTTGACCAAATGAAAATGAAGTATTTCTACTCAATTCTTTTTGTGTCTTTTTAAGTGTTTATCTAAATTTCAGTTAGTTAATGTACAGTGTAATAGCTCCAGGTGTGCAATTTAGTGATTCAACACCTACATACAACACCCAGTGCTCATCACAAGTGCCCTCCTCAATCCCCATTACCTTATGATCCAGCGATTGTGCTACCCAAAGGATATAAAAATACTGATTCAAAGGGGAACATGTACCCTGATGTTTCTAATAGCATTATCAAAAATACTAAATTATGGAAAAAGCCCAAATGTCCATTGACTGATGAATAGAAAAAGATGTGATATATATATATTACTCATTCATAAAAAACAATGAAATATTTGTCTTTTATTTAACTATTTATTTATTTATTATTAACGTATAACATATTATTAGTCCCAGGGGTACAGGTCTGTGAATCACCAGGAATATTTATCTTTTAAAGAGAATTTTTCTACACCATGATTTTATTTATTCAAAGCTAATTTTTATCACATATGTGACAGGTACAATTTTGGATCACTATTTTTGTGTAACGATTTAGCTGTAGTGACTTGCCGACCCATGAACACACAGGGTATTATGTGTTGACTATACTGGTGACATCATGCTAATTAGGAGCTGGTGTGTGAGAAAGAGAACATAGCCCATGCCCTAGAAATTCATATGTGAACTGCATTGTGGGAGTTGAGCCTACAGAAAAAAACTGCCACCTCAGTGACATTTCCGGTCATCTAGTTGCCTTGCGGTGAGTTAGGTTAGTCCACAAATCTGGTCTAATTTGACAATGTTCAGCAATGTCAGCTCATACTGTGCTCAAATTTCTTTTTATTTCATTTATTCCTGAAATACCAAATAAGTAGTTCAAATGATTTATGTGACAGACTGACATAGGGTAAAGGACTTGACTTCCCCTGGTGTCCCTACTTCCATGGTGGGGGGGAGCTCTCCAAAATTTCATTTCCTTGGCACATTATGTGATAAAAAGTATCTGGCTGTCATACAGCACAAAACTGTCAAATTGCAGGTTTTTATCCTCCTGCTGAAAAAATACTTGCACTAACATACAAGGCAGTAATTTTTCTACTCTGCCCTCTTCCTTACCCAGACAGTGAATCCAGGTAATTCTATGAGAATTCCTGCATATAACTACATCTAGATGTAAAAATTAATCATAAGAGTGCAGCATAAATTAGCAAGATCAGTTAAGTGTTTTGTCTTGCAGAAACAATGGTGTGATTCATCCCATCGACGACACTGACATGCTGAGCGTCCTGATGAGACAATGTGTGGAAGAAGACAAGTCCTTAATGTCAGCTATTCCCTCATAACCAGTTGCAAAATAAGTCTTGTACCTTCGACATGTATTTCTACATTGCTTTGGTATGTGTGTGTTTCCATATTTTATTTTACTCCCCCCATTCAGTCCATTATTATATCTAGGATGTGTTCATGGTAATTTTACTGTTTTGTCCATAGGGCACACGATGTTGAACTCGACTTGCCTCAAAACCAATGATAGTGTTGGATCTGGGTGGAATAAATGGTGATTTTTCAGAACAGCTCCATGTGTGAAGGGAGTGACGTGAGGACTACAGTCAGGCTGTAGTTGGTGCCGACATCGTGTGTGTGTAAGTAGACAGGGAAGGATGTATACAGATGGTGTGCAGTCATTTCAGTGCACAGCCATGGATCTTTTTTTTTTTTTTAAAGATCTTATTTATTTTATTTATTTGTCAGAGAGAGAGAGAATGAGAGCGAGCACAGGCAGACAGAGTGGCAGGCAGGGTCAGAGGGAGAAGCAGGCTCCCCGCCGAGCAAGGAGCCCAATGTGGGACTCAATCCCAGGACGCCAGGATAATGACCTGAGCCGAAGGCAGCTGCTTAACCAACTGAGCTACCCAGGCATCTTCAGCCATGGATCTTTACTGGCATACTTATTTGTTTACAGGTTGGCTGTGTATCATTTAAACCCTCTTCCTGTAATTGGGGCTGCATTTTGCTGTAGAAACAGCAATATCAGATGCTTTTCCATTCCCTCCAGCAAATAGGGACACAGACATGGGATCTAGACTTGACCAATAAAATATGTCAACTTAGACTTTGGGTCAGAAGCAAGGGCAGTAAAAGGCACATGTGAGACAGGATGATTCAGAGGATGGCCATGACAGGGTTAACAACACAGAGATTGGAAAGGCAGGGTGACAGCATCCTGCAGGGTGGTAAGGGGTTCATGCCTGGGGTGACGGTAAGCCACTGTGGACTGAAGCCCTCCATGAAACGTCAGTGGGCCGTCATCACATATTAGGCATGATTTTGCAATAATTCTGCCTGTTCCTGTTTCCTGTTCCTCCTCCAAGTTTGATTCACTGGTTTTTCTAGGGCTTTGTTACATGAGTATGTGTGTGTGTATGGGGGAAATGTGTTTCCACTGACATGTAAATTTTTGTTTAGCTTACTTTTTTTTTTTTTAACCTATTGTGGACATCAATGCAAGTCAATAGATCAATATCCAAATCTTTAATTTTCTGGTTTCTTTAGGCATATAACAATGTGTATAATTTAAATCGATCAGTTTATATCATATATGCTATACTTCTGTTCTCATCTTTAAATTTTTTTGTCCTTTTTTCAATACTACCTCTCAACTGTAGATTTAATAATCTTATTTTTATCCTTCTTCTCTTTTAACTATACTCCTACAATGTACAAATTGTCATTGTTTTCTTTATAAAGATGGCACAAGGCTAACATCACTTCTGTGCATTGTTGAAAATATCCTGCAAAAGCCACTCAGAGTTAACTGGTGTGGTTATAACTGCTTAATATTTCATGATGTAGCAGCACAATGATTTATTAAACCATTTCTCTGTAAGGATATTTAAACCCTCTCTGTAACAATATTCACTTGCTTTTCAGTTGTTTTGTCACTAGAAACCATGTATAAACACAGACTTCATTCACTCATTTATTTATTTATATTATTTTAATCTCACACCCAACATGCGGCTTGAACTCATGGCCCCAGGTCAAGAGTCACAGGCTCATCCTACTGAGCCAGCAAGGCTCTCCAAAGCACGTGTTTGAATAAAGACAATTATGACTGGTGCTTTTATAATCATGAATAGATTCCTGAATTGAATTACTGGAGTAAGTGTATATGTGTTCTTAACTTCAACTACTGTCCTATTGCTTTCCTAAAGAAGGCTCTGTAACTGCATAGATTTGTACAAACACTATGTTCGAGGAAGCTTTCTTCTTCATCCAAGTCAGCAATAGATGTTGATATTAGTAACTGGAATTAGTTACCTTAATAAGTAAATTTCCTGACAAACCAAAAAGAAAAGTCTATTTCCTCAAAACAAAGAAATCAATACTGTTCACGAAAAGCTTATTTACAAATTAATACCCAACTTTTGTAGCAACATGGACAGGACTGGAAGAGATTATGCTGAGTGAAATAAGTCAAGCAGAGAGGGTCAATTATCATATGGTTTCACTTATTTGTGGAGCATAGCAAATAGCATGGAGGACATGGGGAGTTAGAGAGGAGAAGGGAGTTGGGGGGAAATTGGAAGGGGAGGTGAACCATGAGAGACTATGGACTCTGAAAAACAATCTGAGGGGTTTGAAGGGCCGGGGGGGGGGTGGGAGGTTGGGGTACCAGGTGGAAAGTTTTATAGAGGGCACGGATTGCATGGAGCACTGGATGTGGTGCAAAAATAATGAATACTGTTATGCTGAAAATAAATAAAAAATAAATTAAAAGAAGAACAACTTTAATATATCAAGTGTTTATACTTGCTTATAATACCATAAAAGTTATGAGGGCAATGCAGCCTTTTATGTATACAGCTGGGAAATAGTTATATATCCTTAGGTATTTCCTATGCAGAGTCACTCTAAAACTCTAAGCAACAAAAATTTTTAGGAATTTAGATATTTTAAACTCAACTTACAAAAGTAGTGGAAGAGAGAGTTGCCTTGATATGGAGAGTGGGGACAGGTGGTGACCATTTATGGATTCTGGACAAGTTTAAGTTGAGAGCCAGCGGCTGTGTGTTTATCTGCATCACTGTTGAGGGAACAGGGTAACTAGGTCCTCTTCCTTCCTCTTAGGTATAAATACAAGTTTCAGAAAGACATGAACTGTTCTCAGGAGGGTTCAAAAAGCAAACACAGTGGGACATCTATGCATGATTATTAAAAACCTTTCATTAGTGTCTTGCTCTTGTTTTTCTGCTCATCAAGGAACCTGAAGACTCAAGAGGAATCCTTCCCCTGAGTCGCCAAATCAAGTTAAGCTCCTATCCATCTAGCCATCTTCCTTTCATTCCCCAAACTTCAACTATTTGAGTCCTTGGATAGAAATGAGCCACTCTCACCAAAGAATCATAGATATATCTGTTCTTTGAGTGATAACTTGCAAACTACTGCCTTGACAATGATAGTGAAAAATTGGAAGAAAAAAACCCAGCTGAGTTTTATGTTAAAATGAATCACATATTGTAAGGTGAGTTCTTAAAATGGTAGATTTCTCTTAGTCTTCCTGCTTTCCTTTTTGAACTTCCCCTGGGAGGTAAGATGCTTGGGCATTGTTAGATATGCCTCTACAGTGTGTTACTAAGTCTCTCTGTCTCCATCTGTCTTTTTCTCCTCACTACACACACACACACACACACACACACACACACACACACACAGAGTGACACCATAATTGATAATCCTGTGTTAAATCTTAGTCTACTTTGCAATTTACCTGATGAAAAGGCTCATATTTTAATTAATTTGAATACAAAGATATCCTGGATATAGGATCCCAATGGTAAAATAGAAATTTCAAATACCTATTTGTATCATTATTTCAATTCTGATATCCATACAGCTATGATTATGATAATTCTGTCTCTGTTATTTATTCTCTTATTTGAAAAATATGATTTCAAAATCTTTTTGTGTAGTTGATACATTGTTGCACTATTTTCAGGTATATAATATACTGACTCAGCTTCTCTGTACTTTATGTTCTGCTTACCACAAGGGCAGCTACAATCTGTCGCCATACAACACTGTGACATTACCATTGACTCTATTTCCTATGCTGTGCCTTTACTCCCATGGCTTATTCAGTCCATACCTGGAAGCCTGAACCTCCCACTCTCCTTCACCCATAAAAATTACAGTTTAGATGTAGCTTAAGCCACATTGTTAGACATGGGAAACATTTTGTCTGAGCTTTTCTGGGATCAGAGATCCTGGCTTCTCTCATATTGTGGAGCCAGTTTCATCGTCATCCCTCAAAGAATAATTAATAGGGTGCCTGGGTGGCTCAGTGGGTTAAGTCTCTGCCTTTGGCTTGAGTCATGGTCTTGGAGACCTGGGATCAAGTCCCGCATCGGGCTCTCTGCTCAGCAGGGAGCCTTGTTCGGGCTCTCTGCTCAGCAGGGAGCCTTGTTCGGGCTCTCTGCTCAGCAGGGAGCCTTGTTCCCCCTCTCTGCCTACTTGTGATCTCTCTCTCTCTCTGTCAAATAAATTAATAAATAAAATATTAAAAAAGGAATAATTAACAATAATTCTGAACTCAAAGCTAATTTGAATTAAAAATCAATTCAGCCTGCCTTTTCTTGACATTTCTTTACATCAAACTGGCAACATCCTTTCCTCTGGTGTTGGTTCTGTTCTTCCTGTCTCAGGTAGTAGGTCTTAAATAAGAGTCATATCCTTGGTGGAGATGTCTTCTCCTATAAGGGCATTGCCTGAATTTATGAGTATGAGAGTGGAAGATGGAGAGAGGGATATTGTCTCTAACAAAGCTATAATCATCTAAATATCTAGACATTTATGACAGAAGGTTATATGTTAGAAAACTGCCAGTGGATTATGTTTGGGAGAACAGGTATAGATTATATGTTCCTAGAACCTCATAAAGGATAACCTATTGTAAACGGAGTATGGAGCCAACAGTGTACAAGGCTTGTTATTTTCTGGATCAGACGGAAGATTGCAGGAATCATGTCACAGCGTTGAGTTTCTCAAACTCCCCTGAGGGAACTCCCTTTATAAGCTGGTGATTGTTGTAGCGAGACATCAGTCAAATACCAGTGATGAACCCTTCCTCAAAGATCTAGTTCTGAGGGGCACCTGGGTGGTTTAGTGGGTTAAAGCCTCTGCCTTCGGCTCAAGTCATGATCCCAGGGTCTTGGGATTGAGCCCTGCGTCAGGCTCTCTGCTCAGTGGGGACCCTGCTTTCCCCACGTCCCGCCTCCCTCTCTGACTACTTGTGATCTCTGTTTGTCAAATAAATAAATAAAATCTTAAAAAAAAGATCTAGTTTTGAAATTGAGATGTTTCTATGACACAAAGACAATTTATTCTCCCTCTCATTCCCCCACTCTGGTAGATTGGTAGATAGATAGATATTGGTAGATACAGATTGGAAGCCGGTTCTGTATCACAAGGCAATTTTGTATGATTCATTATCAATAGTTGAGCAGCTATCAAGTGCCAGACACTTTATTAAGGACTTCACATCTACTGTCTTATTTAAAACTTATAATGTCTCAGCTGGTATTACTATTGCTGAGTTACCTATGAGGACCCCAGAGAATTATTCAGCTGTGCTGTAGACTTTTGAAGTGTGCAGCCTATCAGCAATTAAATTCTTGGTTTTTAAGTTTCCACACAAACTCTGGAGAGAAAATAGAATTCCAAGAGGACCCCCTGATTGCTGTCCTCTGATGAACACTCCTTGATAAATTGCCTCCCCTTGGGTGTGAGCGAGACCTGAGACTGTGATGGGATATCACTCGTGATGCATTTTGTTACATCACACTTTGTCACAGAAAACTGGAGACGGATTCTTCTACTGGCTTTGAAGCAGTAAGCTGCCATGGTATCAGATGGCCGGGTGGTTAGGACCTGGGGGTGGGCTCTACAGCCGAGGGCGAAGATTCCTACTAACATCTAGAAAGCCAGACACCTCAGTCCCAAGCCTCAGATGAAATTCCAGACTCAGATGACATCCTGATTTCAGCCTTGAGCATAACACCCACCACCTGACTCAAACACTGTAAGAATGGAAATTTGCATTGTTTTGTGTTGCTAAATTTGCCATCATTTATGACACATAACCAGAGGTGACACAATGGATTTCTATGGCTTTCTACTGCGTAGATCTGTGTGTGCCTCATTGGTGTGTGCATGTGTTTGTGGGTGTGCAAGAGACAGAGAGAAAAAAGAGAGAGAAAGAGAGGATGATGATGAAGCAAGTAGAGTATAACTCTTGCATTATCTGCCAGGAATGATGAAGTTGACACACGAAAATGGGTTTTCACTTTTCAGTTAAATGCTGGGTGCTCTCTCTATTCCCATAGGGAGAGACACAAAAGGCGTGGAAAATGACAAACGTGAGCCTCGTCAAAACGTTCTTCCTCATGGGTCTTCCCCATGCTCCAGCAATGGACATTCCCCTCTTGGGAATCTTCTTGGTGATTTATGTACTCACTGTGGTGGGGAACCTCCTCATCCTGCTGGTGATCAAGGTGGATTCCCACCTCCACACCCCCATGTACTACTTCCTGGCCAACCTGTCCTTCATTGACATGTGGTTCTCCACCGTCACTGTGCCCAAAATGCTGATGACCTTGGTGTCACCAGGAGGCAGGGCCATCTCCTTTCCCAGCTGTGTGGCCCAGCTCTACTCCTTCCACTTCCTGGGGAGCACCGAGTGTTTCCTCTACACAGTCATGTCCTATGACCGCTACCTGGCCATCAGTCACCCACTCAGGTATGCCAGCATGATGAGAGGGAGGACGTGTGCCCTCCTGGCCACCAGCACGTGGCTCAGTGGCTCTCTGCACTCTGCTGTCCAGACCACACTGACATTCCGTCTGCCCTACTGTGGGCCCAGCCAGATCCAGCATTACTTCTGTGATGCCCCTCCCATCCTCAAGCTGGCCTGTGCAGACACCTCTGTCAATGAGATGGTGATCTTTGTCAACATTGGGGTTGTGGCCTTGGGCTGCTTTCTCCTGATAGTGCTGTCCTATGTGTCCATCGTCTGGTCCATCCTGAAGATCCGCACCTCAGAGGGGAGACACAGAGCCTTTCAGACCTGTGCCTCCCACTGCACTGTGGTCCTTTGTTTCTTTGTTCCCTGTGTTTTCATTTACCTGAGGCCAGGCTCCCGGGATGCTGTGGATGGGGTTGTGGCAGTTTTCTACACGGTGCTGACACCCCTTCTAAACCCTGTGGTGTACACTCTGAGGAACAAAGAAGTGAAGAAAGCTCTATGGAAGCTTATACACATAGTAACATATTCCCGGAGCAAATAAACACTGGAAAGTAGATATCATCATTTTTCTAAAAAAATACTAATATAATTCAGTCACCAAGGTGCAACATATACATGTGTAGTTCTCAGTGTTAAGTGTTCTCCAAAATCATCCACTCAGAAATATTTGTT
Organism: Mustela nivalis; assembly: GCF_964662115.1. Classification (NCBI taxonomy): domain Eukaryota; kingdom Metazoa; phylum Chordata; class Mammalia; order Carnivora; family Mustelidae; genus Mustela; species Mustela nivalis. The sequence continues at coordinate 1,792 of NW_028134822.1, read as the reverse complement.
TCACAGGTTTGTCTGAGGAACTTTTAAAAATTGGAATTAAAATTTATTGATGATGAACTTGCCCAAGTTTTGGTCTATCAAATTTTTCTCTGTGAATTTTTTCTGTGTCTTTTGTTCCATTTTGTTGAGCTATAGTTGACATATAACATTGTTTTGCCTTCTTAAAAATTCTGTATTCTGCTTGGAACTCAGACACCAGGGTTGCTTTAGTCATCTATGTAAGTTTGTAATATGCTTTTTAAAAAATTTTTTGCTTGAGGTTTATGTATACAACTTGGGAATTATACTCCTAAGCATAGTGTCCAAGGACAGCAGAAAATATCAGAGTCACTGATTCATGGTTGCAGCTGTGTGACTGCCTTCTCCATCACATCTGTGTTTGTGTGTGACCACCCCTCCACCTGGCACATCGTGACCGTGTTCATTGCTCCCACACTGAAAGAGCTCTAAGCTCTGAGTAGCTCCTTAACTCTCCAGGTGGGTGTGTTGGGACAGGCTGTGGTACTGACGTGCTCCTCTCAGGAACTGCCAACAACTGCCACCTTGCCAGGGTCCTGCAGTTTCCCAGGCTGGGTGAGGCAGATCAAGAGGAAGGGAAGGACAGTAACCATTCATCTCCACCACATATTCTGACCTTGATTTCCTATGCTATCTGACCAGATGTCCACAGTTAGCACCAAACCATTCAACACTGGATTCTTCTACTGCAGCTGGTGGCAGCTGGTCGTCTGCCCAGGGAGTTCCTGTTCCTGCTTTCTTAGGGTCTTGGAAATCCAGCTGTATCAAACTACAACCTGGTCTGGGACAGAAACACCACACTGCAGTCTGGGGCCAATGATGTTTCCTATGTGGAAGGTAGAAAAATGAAAATATCTTTAAGTAACCTGTTCATGGGATTTCAACATTTCTTTTACAAATCAGAAAAAAAGGAAATGCTATACTTGCACCCAAACAAAAGCAAATATTGTCTCAAACCAGTTTTGAAATAATTCTGTGACCTGTACCTCAATTTTCCATCTCAAAAATGACCCTCTCTCAAAATACTGTTATGAGGATTAAATGAATATATAGAAGTGGTTTGAGTGATAGTGATTCATAATAAATATTTTTTGAGATTTTAGTCATTAATTCATTCATTCAACTGAGAGAATGAAAGTCAGGATGTGAGAAGATTTTCAAAATGGGTATAAATAAGGGTCTTATCCTTCTTCAAAGTTGTCATTATCAAATTATTTTGAGGGACATAAAAAACTATTTTTATGTTTTCATGTTTGGATACCCATATTATCACAGTGACCAGGGGGCATACATATTAGATCAAAGGAGACATTGGTGAAACCCTACAGACTCGCTATCACTCTATTCCTCTAGTTCACCCACAGTCAGCAGGGGCCATGGAAAGTCATCTTAGAATTTTGAAAATTGTGGAATTTGTGCGCAAGTCTCAGGGAGTCAGATGCCCTACTGATAGCACTTCAGATCATTTGATAGAAACAGAAGGCACAGGGCTCTCATGGAGTGAGCTGTTAGTGGGTGAGACATGGGAGGAATTCTATTTAGTTCTCCTCCAAAGGCTGTCTGCTGGCAGTATATTCATACGTGAGACAATGTGATATGAGAGTATTTGAAATCAGTAACAAAGTTTGACAACCATTCATAGGTAGACCACATTCTAAAATCAACACAGAAGAGCAAGGTCACAATGGGCAGCCTGCTGTATGTTAATTACACATCACTGTCCCAGGCCAGTTTGCCCTGTGACCTCAGCTCTCTGATGGGTCCAAGAAAAGCC